>NC_057813.1:76252358-76269059 GCF_018294505.1 Triticum aestivum | reverse complement strand
ACCGGATGGGTGCTCGATATGGAGACCTCCCGAGGGGGGGGGAGGGCACCCCTACATGCGTGTGGCCAATGCATATGCATGCAGGGTGGTGTGCTATTTGAATAAGCAACGCACGTCCTTGACATGGCACGTGCCTCACAAACCACACACACGGGCGGGAACGTCGAGGACCGGCTGCATTCGTCCCCGAGACAGAGTCTTCGGTGGGCGATCGCGTGACAGAACGGGCCTAGACTTGGTCTGTCATCTCATGATGACATGCACTAACACAAAGAAGCATTTATTCCCTGTGGTCTACCCTCTCTAGGTGCTGAACAACGCCCTAGACCGCCGGGGCCATCGGAGGGGTGCCGGTCTCTAGAACTGGACGAGGCCCATCCAAAGACGAAAACACAAGATGGTAATTATGATGTGCTAAGGTTGTTTGCCAAGCATGGAAGAAAACAAAAAAAAAGTATAATACATATTATCGAGAATTCACAAGAAGGAAAGAGATCTAGGTTAGATGCTTTACCAAGAGCTTTTCTCGGAAAAGGTGGCCATTACCGAGAGCCAAGAATCGACCCTCGGTAACCACTGCTCTAATTTTTTCCCTTCTCTATTTGTTTTTGTTTTGCACTTTCTCTTTTGTATCTCATATTTCATATGCTTTTACGACCAAAAGTTTGTAAATTCCATGACTTTTGATGAATTTTTTTGATAAAAGACTTTTCATGCACTCATATATATATATATATATATATATATATATATATATGCTTTTTGGGTTAGATTTGTTCAAAACTCAACTTTAAATAGTGTAAAGTAAAAAACATGAGAAGAAGTAGTTGTTGACCATGGCCTACCCCCTCTCTCGGTGTCAGTCAACTTTCTAGACCGGCACCGAGAGAGAACTTTAAAGAGTGTAAAGTAATAAACATGAGAAAAACCAGTTGTTGACCGTGGCCTACCCCCTCTCTCGATGCTGGTCAACTTCCTAGACCGCCGGGGCCACCGGATAGCCCATGCATATACATGCGGTGGGCTCCTTTGAGAGCACAAGAAGTTTCGAGGCCAACAAAGCAACATGATCCACACTTCCTGCACAAACCGGACACATTCCGTCTCAAAACCCATAGACTATCTCGAAGAACGGGCCTAGACTTGGTCTGTCATCTCGCGATGACATGCACTAACACGGAGAAGCAGTTATTCACCCTGGACTACACCCTCTCGGTGCCGAATAATGCCCTAGACCGCCGGGGCCACCAGATGGGTGCTCGATATAGACACCTCCCGGGGGGGAGGGCACCCCTACATGCGTGTGGCGCATGCATATGCATGCAGGGGTGGTGTGCTATTTGAATAAGCAACGCATGTCCTTGACGTGACACGTGCCTCACAAACCACACACACGGACGGGAACATCAAGGACCGGCTACGTCCGTCCCCGAGACAGAATCTTCGGTGGGTGATCCCGTGACAGAGCGAGCCTGGACTTGGTCTGTCATCTCGTGATGACATGCACTAACACGGAGAAGCAATTATTCACAGTGGACTACACCCTCTCGGTAGCAATTATTCACCGTGCACTAACACGGAGAAGCAATTATACAGACGGTCTATTCTGCTAATATTAGCAGAATAACTATTCTGATAACACTTCCACACTGCACGCGCAATGGAAGTGCACTGCATCTTCTTGATGCCGGGCACTGCAGTGCTTTTATGGGAGAACGGCTTCATTTTCTGGTGTTCCGCCCGCGTTTTCTGTGTGGAATCGGGTGTGGCGGGATGATTCAGTTTGTGTCTGCATGTCATTTTAGCTTTATTCTTTCTAATTTACAGGAAAATCTAGTAAAGTGCATGCAAATCGAGGGATTCGGCGGACGAGCTTTCTCTATTCGTTCGTGTTCGCGTTAGATGCGTTTTTTTGTGGTCGGATGTTATTTTTTAGTAGGAATTCTTTGATTGTGTTTGTTTTAATCGGTCCGTTCACTCTATAATTTGCTAATTTTTAGGAGTTAGTTTTCAATTCTTTGTTATTTTGATTGTTGCGGCGGGTGAGCTTCGTCCACTCCTCTGTTCTTGTCAATTTTTTTGATTTTGCTCGTCCATGCGTGTTTGAATATTATAATTACTGTTGCTATAGGTTGAATTCATTGTATTTCGGGTATAATTGTCATTTTTTGAATCGCATTCTTGAAATGAAAGCTGATGTTGTTCGTCCCGTTGCCGTGTCTTCCGTGTAAATTTTTCGGTGATATTTTCTATAGTTTAGTGGCTGTACAATTTTTAGGCATGTTATGGAATTGCGAGTGAAATTGACACCTTTGTTAGTCTATCACATGTCTGTAGTTTTACTACTTTAATTTTATTTTTTGTAGTTGTGGCATACGTTGTAGTGCACTGCATTTTCTTTGGTAGTGTACTTCATTGTAGCTGCATTACAGTGGTTATGGCTGCTTATGAGATTTCTCCTTTTCTTAAACTGCATTCTGTGTTCTCGATGACTGCATAATATGCATTTCCGTACTGCATTAGCAGTGTTGTTAATTTTCAATTCTGCTATTAGAGTGGATGGTCGATTATACGCTTTTGTTAGCTGAATAGTTATTATAAGAATTTTTTTGAACTGCATACTTTGAGAATTGTTCTTGAACATGATATGTTAACTTCAAAGTTTTGACCATTTTGCATTTCATTGTTACTGTTCAGAGGGCTGCTTTTTTTTATTATTAGTACCACACTATGTGCTTGAGAGAACTGCATTACTGCCAACAGCAACTTTGTCTAAAAAAGATGATAAAATGAGGCAGTTGAGGTTGCATACATTAAATATGCATCATTCAAATTGTCTGATGGACATAATTTTAAAAGCATATAGCATAACCAAATCATTAGAAATATTGGTTGCTTCATATTAGACAGCCTAGAGTGCAAATATTGTAAACTTGATGGAGTCTTCTTCTTTGTAGAAAAACACCATGGCCACTTCTCTGGCCTCAAAGCCATTCTGGGAGACAAAATCTTTCCAACCAGTAGTTATGTTGATGCAGTCTTCAGAGTTGATGTGGTAGTCAGCTTGCATGTCTGCATACCCATTCTTGTGTTCTGTCTCTAAAGTAACCTTCCCTGAACTCAGAGCATTAAATTTTATTGTGGAGGGCAGTTTCTGCATATTGGAATGGGTGGAAAAAGAATTTTATAAGTAAAGAGCAAATGTTTTTTTGTATACTTAGTATGATCTGTTTATGTTGACTTAAATAGTTACATATATATTACTGCTATTCTCTAAAGGAGTTGCAATGTACGAACAAATTTATGTACGCAATTGACTCCTAGTTTTACTGGGATATATATTATACTGCAACATGCTTGCACTGCAATGTCAGTAATAGTGCACTTCTCCAGCATGTTAAGATAACTGGAACGCTTATCTACTGACCCTTTTTTTGTTCGTGTGTTGGGATTCTAATCTAACTAGTGTCGATACCTGCTGTGGTACTAAAGAAAGATAGGTGGAAGCATCTAGTCCTAATAGCTAACAAATCTGAACAACAATACAAATTCTGTTTTCTATTTTTGTTGACACTACTGAACAAATTGATTGAACTATATATTCAGATGTGTATTTGCATGCTAGATTATGTCCAAAATTGTGAGGGGAAAAATGTACCCAACTTTCCTGGAGATCTGCGGTTGTGAGGCGATGAAGAAATGGCACACGAAACCCCTTGTTGGGTATCATCAGGAAGCCAAGCATGCTACGCCACTCGGTGTTGGTGAGCTCTAGACCTTCTCCATACACGCATGTGTCCGCTACCGGCGCTATCCTTGCCAAGCACCCGCACTTACAGTCCATGGCGGGTTCAGTGGAATTCCAGAGAAGAGCTGTGGATGGGATGAACCCTAGATCTACGATTTGAATAAAATGAGGAACAGGGGGATGAGTTGTGTTAGTCTGTAGCACGAATGGATATGTTTTTATGCAACCAATTGAGCAATGGAAGTAATAAATATTGTGGTTGGTGTTAGGTGGTGGATTGGTTCTGATTCAGTGTAGACGAATGCATTTGAGAAGCAACATGACTGCTTACTTGAAAATAGCGAACTGCATTGTCATATCACGACGAATTGCAAACGCGTGGTTGGGCCTGTGTTTGTGTATGGTATGTAGGATTTTTTTTAATTTTCAGTGGCCTCTCTTTTGTTTGTTGGCCCTGTGTTTGGGTAGTGAAGACGCAATTGGGCCCAAGTTGGCCTGTGAGCATGGCTGGTTCCCGGTGCGCTGTGTTCGGTCTAATGTTTAGTCCCACCTCGCCCGCGGAAGGCGCGCCCGACTTGTTTATAAGCGCTGGCGAGTTCGCTGTATCGAACTCCTCTTGTTACTTATTTAGGTGCTTATAAACGACGCTCGCAGCTGTATGCTCTCTTACCTGTGGGCCCATGTGTGGCCGGCCCCATGCACTGTGACTCAGAACGACTCGCCTTCTGTGGGCGCAGACCTATTACGAGACTGGCTGGGGCTGGTAGCACCTGGGTGGTCAATTTTTTTCTTTGTATTTTTCTGTCTTAGGTGTTGTTTCAATGTTGGGGCGTGCACTTCATTGATCAGGGTTCTGTACTGCATGCGCACGCATTCCGTACTGCATGTACAGTTCTCATTTTTTTGTTTCCGTCTCTTTGGTATTATGTAATCATTTTTCCAATGTATGGGAGTGCACTGCTTAGTAAATCATACGCGTAATGCATTGATTATGGTTCTGTACTGCACGTTCATATATTTCTACACTGTTGATTATTTACGTGTTTGCGTTTTTCTTTTTCTGTTTTTGCTCTTATGTATTCTTTTTTCAAATTTAGGTTCGTGCACTACTTTGTTGGTTATGTTAAAACTTCATTTGACATAGTCTGTACTACACTCGTACACAATTTGCACTGCATGCGTCTTGTTTGCACACTGCAACTTATTTTTCGTTTTGTGCACTGCTCGAATCTAATGATACATTAGTAGACAACAGAAAACAAATTATCACAGGTATTCTATACGACAATTTCATCACCAGCAAACTAGGTTGAACAGAAAGCAAACTAATGTAATCAAAGTTCATCATTACAAAGCGATTCTGCATGGCAAGCAAACAAGGTTCAACACACAAGCAAACTAACGATACATAAGCAAACAACATAAAGCAAATTTGATGATAATTCTAAAAGAACGCTGGCATTGTTGGCTCCTGGCCTGCACCATCTTCTTCTTCACCAGTTGGGCTCTTCCCATCCCCAGCTGCTCCTGGCGCGCTTCTTGGGGGTTCCTCCTTCTCCAGCTTTGCACGGCGAAGGCCGTCCTGGGTGAGGGTGATGCGGTTCCATATCTCGTACGCTGCGTAGGCGTCCTTTGCCGCGTACTCGATGTGCCTCATGGACAGAGGCAGGGTGGCCCGGCGCTTGTGCTCGTCGTCGGTGATCTTCTTCTTCATCTTGTTGTAGTAGTCGTCGATGAGCATGCCGGAGACGTCTCCAAGGGAGTCCAACACCTTGGTTGCCTCGGGCACCCTCCACTCCTTCTGGATGTCGACGAAGTTGGCGACCTCCAGTTTGACACGCTCCAGCCTGGTTTTGTCGCTGTCGATGGAGAAGCCTGCAAAGGTGTACCTGGGGTCGGCGAGGAAGTTGTCGAAGACGGTGCACCTTTGAGAGGCGCTCATTTGGAAGAGCAGCACCGGGTGATTCTTGCCGATGGAGAGCTGGCAGAGGGCGGGTTTCTGCGTCGCTTCAGGGTCGTTGTCGTACTCGAGATAAATGCCGACGATCTTGTGGCGCTGGAGGCTGAGGTGGCGCTCGTACTGCGTGAGGGAGATTGCCATCTGCTTCCTGTCATTGGTGTGGATGACGTGCAACTTGGTGTTGCCATGCGCCTCCATGGCCTTGTCGCCCTTGTACACGTCGGTGAACGTCATCGCCGGTAGCAGGGCTTGGTGCTTTTGCGTTGATATGGGGCGATTTGGTGCCAGCGCAATGGATACTTGTGTTGTTGTCGATGAGAAGGCCTCCTGCAGGGGTCTGAATTTAAGGGGAGGGCGCGGGGTGGGATGGCCTCGTCGGATGAACTGCATGATCACGTTGACGATGCGGTTGTGCAGATCGTGGGTTGGTTTTGCATCTGTGATCATGGGCTTGTGGCGATGGAACTGCTCCGATTGGGTGGTTGTATGCGAAGGTTGGTTTTTTTTAAGGTGGTTTTATTTTATTTTTGATTAGTAAATTTTTTAACCACCACTTTTCTGTGCGAACGGGCATTTTGTCATGTTTTATATATGTATACTGTGTGACAACATAACTGCATTGCTTGTACTTCCGCACTGCTTCACGTACAAATCAGAACTGCACTTGTGTATACATGTGTGTACTTCATCGTTTTTTGCGTGTCCTTGCTATAGGCTTCGGCGATCTGCATTGCTTAACGGAATGCACTGCATACTTCTACCGCCACATACTTCATCTTGTTTTTGCTTGTACTTACTACAGTCCCTGGTACGGGAGGGGTAGGGAAATGAGGGGGGTGGTGGGGGGCCCCCGCTTTTTTTGAACTTATTGTTTTTTCTTAGTCGGCCTTGTTGGGCCTGTGTTCGGGTAGTTTAGAGACGCATATACATGGTCAATTTTTGTGTGGCTGGCGCTGGTATCATTTGGGTGGTCAATTTTTTTCTTTGTATTTTTTTAAATGTCGGGGAGTGCACTGTTTTTTGGTAAATCATCCGTGCACTGCATTGATCAGGGTTATGTACTGGATGTGAACTTCATTCCGTACTGCATGTACAGTTCTCATTTTTGTTTCTGTGTTTTTGATTATTTGTAATCTTTTTTTTGAATGTATGGGACTGCACTGCTTAGCAAATTACAATTGTACTGCATTGGTTATGGTCCTGTACTGCATGTTCATGTACTTCCGCACTGTATTTATTATTTCCATGTTCGTGGTTTTCTTCATCGATGTGTTTGGTGCCGTGTATATATTCATCTACATAGCGTGGAACTGGATTGCTATAGCGTACTGCATTACGAAATGCACTGCATTTTTCTAGTGCTGCATACTGCATTTGTTTTTTGCCTGTGCTTACTGCACTGTACGGGAGGTTTAGGGGAGAGGGGAGGGGGGCCACTTTTTTGTTTGTCACTTATTTGAAGGTAGAATTTTTTTTCTTATGCGTTTTCTTAACATGCTTGTTGTTTTTTATTTTAATTTTTTTACGAACTATATGTATTTTATTTTTTTTACCGTTTGAACTTCATGATTCTTCACAGAGAACTGCATCATGTGCGTTTTTTTTTATTTTTTTTTATTTTTTAGTAATATGTGTGTTTTGATGTAGACTCGCTTATTTTATCCGGGCCGTTTTTGGGCCGACCCGTTTTTTGTGACCCTTTTTGTGACACGCGGGCCTCCTACGTATCCCTTCCAGGCTATTCTACCGCTCCGCTGTCAGAGAGAGAGACCGAGAACAATACCCTCTCCTCTCTTGCAGTTTCTCCCGAGACATCTCTCCCTCGAGCAAAACCGCCGTCGCACGCAGCAACTGCCGTTGACCGAGGAACCACCGCCCTCAAGAGGTCCTTATTCCTGCATTCCGCGTCGCTGTCCGCTCCATGAGCCCTTGCCGCTGCGCTCCCGCAGCCCTTTCCTATCTGTTCCCGTCACCACCCCCCTTCCCCCTTCTCGCCACCGTCACCGCACCCTTTTTTGTGGTACGTGCCGCTTGGCCTCGGTCTTGATCGTCCCCTCGTCTTGTATTGTGATTCTCGTAGTTGCTGTCGCTCTTTTTGCTTGTGTAATTTTTCCGTAGGCAGTCAATTTTATCTCGTTTTGAAGTCGATAGTCGTGTGTAGCAATGTGGATCGAGGGTTTCGTGAGATTTTCGCCGATTTTGTTGCTTTTGTCTATCACTTCGTCCTTGTGCTGCAGGGAAACGCTATGTCTTCACCGTGCAGAGTGGGAGAAGGAGTTCAGGGTATGTGGAGTGCTTATTTTTTAGGCTTTGTTTATTTTGTTTGATGTTTATCTAGTTTCCTAATTCATCCTGCATATTGGTTTATGTTCTATTAGTTGTCAGCGTTCATTTGCATTAGTTTGTCATGTGATGTTTTGTAATTTCTGTTTTCTGGTTTTTTTGAATCCAGTAGGTGATTACAGTGCTCATAATGATACACCAATTGACTCTCTTTGTCCTGGTGGTAAGGATCATGGTGTTGAGGGAGGACATCAAGTGAATTCGCCGATTAAATCTTCTCCCATAAGTGTGGCCCCTCCTTCTGGTATGTGATTGATTTGTTTATTTTTGTGTATGCTGGTTGCTTGATGTTTGCACAAATTGGTGTTGCCTTGATTTATCTAGCCGACATTTTGTGTGCGAACAACCGTGAATTTAGTCTATGCAGCACTGCATTTATTTGTATATGTGAACTCCACTATATGTATGTGTGAACTGCATTGTTGTTTTATTCAAGTTTCTTGTACAATGCATTATTTTTTATTTTGAGTTTATGGTTGGAGCACTGCATTTATATGTCTAACTGTACTGCATTTGTTCTTTTTGTGCACTTTTTAACGAGCATAGTCAAACTTCATTTTGACGCAGTGCTGTTTTCGATGCTGGGGCGCCTGGGTTTGAGGAGGTTACTCAATTGATTAACCATTATTTTGCAGAGGGTAATGTTGGTGTGAGCTTTGATCAGAGACGTCCCGTCTTGTCTGAAACACAATCACAGTCTGTTGATGGTACATAGGATGTTACACGGGATTGGATGGTCTCGGAACAGCTTCATTAATATGAGTTGAAGCAAAGCAAGAAGAAGTTGAGGTTTGAAATTGAGTCAAAAGAGTTTGCTGAGAAGGAGAAGCAGAGGAGATCTGCAGATGGTGCCAAGGGTGGTAAATTTGGCAAGGTGAAGCAGCCTTCTTTGCAGAAGAAGAGGTTGAGTACTGTTGCTGAGGAAGGTGGTACACCTCGGCGGAGTCCACGTGTTGCTAGAACGACGAAGAATCTTGGCAAGAGAACTGTTGAAGCTAGTGGAAGTTATGATCCTCAGCGCAAGCGACTACATGTCACTGAAGGTCCCAACTCTGATGACAACGACTTTGTGCTTGCTGATTATGTGAAGGGTGTTCATCCTTCTAGACGCAAAGATTGTGGTTCATCTAAGAGTCTACCCAAGCGTGCCCATGATGATGCCGATGAAGATGTTGCTGGTGACTCTAGCGAGGAGGTGGATGCTGCTCCAAAGGTTTGTTGAAGTGCACTGCAATTGTTTCCTTCATTGTTATTCTTTCTGTATTTTCTATGTCTCTTTTTTATGGCTAGTCTTCTAATAAGGACTGCATTTCCCTTTACACAGAGGAAGAAGTCTAGTAAGAGCAATGTAACTGAAGATGATGCTGAGGGAGATGATTCTCGATTTAACAAGACCGTGCGGTTGTCGCTTCCCACTGTTTGCAAGGCTGCTTCTTTGTTGAAAGAGGCGCATTGTAGCCGTGTTAGGGATGCTGGATTTGGTGTTGTCTTTGATCTGACAGTAAAGAAAAATGTGTCGTGCATTCTTATGTGCTATCTGATGGGAGTGATTGACCCTGCCACCATGGTAATGGACTTTGGGAATGGTAGGGTTCTTCGAATCAATCGTGATGTAGTTCATCACATTTTTGATTTACCTATGGGATGTTACACTGCACCCATGCCTGCTTCCAGCGGTCATGATGAATCGTTGATTGCCCTTGAGGATGAGCTTGGCTTTGACCGTTCAAAAAGTATAGGTGTCAAGGACTTGCTTGAGAAGTTGAAGGTGTTGGTGGAGGAAGATGATTATGTGAGTGTTGACCTTGCTGTGAAGGTGTTCTTCCTGATACTTTACCAGAATTTGTTGTGCCCGGGGCTTGCAATTCATTTGGGTAGAGTTGCTGCGATGGTAGAGAACATGGATTATGCGGCTATGGCTCAGATGGACTTTTGCCAGCTTGTTGTTGATGAGTTGCAGGCAGCTGTGGTTAGGTGGCAAACAAAAGGCAGCAAGCAGAATTGTGCAGAGGGTTGTGCCATTGTCCCCCTAATTATGTATCTTGACTTCTTGAAGCTTCACAAATTTTCAGTCATGCACACGTTGACGCCACATGCGTCATACCTGACGACCAAGGACCTGATGAAGTTGTACAATGAGGATGTGCTTGTGAAGGGAAAGATTTACTTGGAAAGTTACAAATTTGGGAAGCTGCCGGTTAGTGCATCTGATTTTTTAATATCATATTTTTTTTAAAAAATGTGCAGCCATTATAAATGTGAACTTTTCTAGTACTCACATGTGTACTTCTCTTTGCATGTTGTCTTTTTTTGAAGTGGAAGGCGTCAGATGATACTGTGTACAACCATCCTGTTGCAGTTGTACACGGCAGCTCTAATGCGGGGCCTAGCACTCATGCTAGCTTTTATGAGCCTATCTGTAGCCAGCTTCCTGCCTGTGATGATGAGGTGCCGCATACTCGTGGCTTCATGCCTCGACAGATGTTTGATAATACAAGCTCTTATAAACAGACATTTGTTGGCGGCAAAAAACACGAGGAAATTGATGAGCTTCTTCTGAAGGTTTTGAAGCTGATGGAAGATTTGCCAACCTTTGGTGACAGGTTGAGGACAGTTGTTGGTTTTTCCCTGTTGGCCATGGCCCACGAGATGAATATATTGTTGCTGCTCACAATTTTGATTGTGGTGTGATTAAAGCCTGAAGATTGCAATGACGAATGTTCGGTCTTCGTATGCTCAATTGAGACATTCACAGGAAGAAAAATGTGGTCGGTATGAGAAGGATGCTGGGCATATTTTGGACGAAATGACCCGTCAGGACGCTGGCGTTGGCAATGACAATGTATGTTCTAGGTTTTTTGCGGCTTTGAACCTCTTTTTTTGTGTATTATGTTGACTGCTCCTCACTATTTTTGTTTTTTTTGTTAGAGGCTGGAGTTGAATCTTCTGGTGTCGATGGAACTAGAGACGATGGAGTTGGTCAGGTATAAATACTCCTGCCATGTCTGTTCTGCCATGTGTCCCTTTTTCTTTGAACTTGCATTTGTTTGCTTCCCATTTTTATTTTTATTTTGTGTACTTCACTATTGCGAAGCGTGTACTGCCTGTGCATTGTTGAAGTTTTTTCTTTTTTGGTCGGTACCATCTTATTTATCGTTTTTGGTTTGTTCTATGCCTGTAGACTGGTGTTGCTGCTTGTGATGTGCACAAAGAGAACTACGATGGCTCTGGGAAGGATGAGGTCTTGGCTGATGCATCGTCCCCTCTGGATGTTGTAGCTGATAAGGTATAGTTGTATTACTTGTTCTGTTAGTGGGTTGTAATCTAATTTTTTGTTGTTTGTTATAAACTTGATGTACGTTGTTATGTTCATCCATATGCATTTTCATTTACATATGTTAGCTGCAATAGTTTTACATGTGTGAGCTTCATTGTTTGACAGAAGTGAACTGCAGTTCTTTTCGCATGCGCGGTCCATACTGATTTACATACGTGAGCTTCAGTATTTAACATAACTGAACTGCAGCATTTGACAAAGTGAACTGCAGTTCTTTTTTTTACATATATGTGGGTTGTAGTTGTAGTTGTGTTTGACACACGTGTGTTGGAGTTGTTTTGCATATGTGGACTGTAGTTGTTCTGTGTATGTTGTCAGCAGTCTTTTGACATAAGTGTGCTGTGTGTTGTTGTGTTAATTATCCCCACGCTCATTTTTGTGTTACTGCGTGTTTTTTAAACTTTCCACAGGTTGGAGAAGCAAACATGGAAGTTCACGTTGATCTGAATCAGGGCAGTTGTGCTGTTGATAGCCGTGGCAGCGTTGATGCTTCTGCATCGGTTGCCGTTGACTGTGCAGATCCTTCTGTAGCTCAAGGATCCCATGATGCTGTTCCCACCAGTTGGCATAAAGATTCTGATGTTGGCATTGAAAAGCCACTGGAGAATGTTGCCCCTGCTGCTAGTGTTGTTGCTTCCCCTGTCTGTCTGGTGTCCAATGATGTTCCGGAAGTATCGAGAGTGGAGCCTCATGTAGTTGAAGTATCTAAGGACGTTGCTATTGACCAGACTGTTGCAAATCCAGAGAATGCTAATCTTGCTGCAGAAGGCCAGTCCAGTGAGGTTGTGGTGGATTCGTTGCAACCTATGCAAGAAAATATTTTTCTTAGTTCTGAAGAATAGCAGCCTGAAGACTCTGACACTGAAGGCAAGAGGTTTTTTTAACAGTGCAGTTTGATGTTTTTCTCATTCATGTTGTTTAATTACTATGGTATCTGTATTAGATGTTTAATGATAAGAGAAACTTGATCTTTTGTCTATGATTTTCAAAATAGCTAGCAGAATTTCCTTATCTTCATATTTAAACTTCATTGTTTGGATAAGTGAACTTCATCTTTTTTATTACAGATGACGAACTTCCTGTTATGACACCGTCGAGCATTGATCCAGCTCTTGTGAAAAGATACAATGAGTTGTACGCTGCTGTTACGAGGGCTCGAAAGGACAAGAAGAAGAAGTATGGTTTTTTAGAAAATGTTTTGTTCATATGTATTATCTAATTTTTGTATTTACCCCTTTTTCTTTGTTGTTATTTTTTTAGTGTATTATATTTCAGTTTTTCATGAAAAATTCAGGGACATGATTGCTTTTAAAACTGAGATGGGTGATATTAGCATTGGCGAAGTTGGTCAATCCTTTTGGGATAAACGGATGCTCACTATAAGGCTTGTAGATCTTGGGGTTTCTTTGCTGGTAGATAAGTTTAAGGGATCTCCGACAATGGTCGTCCCGTACCATATTTGTGTAAGAATGCAGAAATTTTTGTTTTATTTTTTGATTTTCTTTTCTGATTTCGTGCGACGACCTGTTTGCTTAAGCACTATTTGATTTTTTTGGTAGACAAATATTTGGAATGGTGGTACTGTAGGCAGGAGTGTTAAAATGATGTTCTCCTCAAAAGCCGAGGAGCATGTTGATAAAGAGGATATGGTGAGAGACATTTTTATGTGTTGAAAACTATATTTTGTCTGTTTTGTTTTTATAGTGTTCTATTTTTTCTTATTATAATAATTTTATTTATTTATTCATGCTTCCAACAGGTCCTTTTTCCAACTTTTGATCCGCCAGATACGAGGGATGGTGTTGGTCATTATTGTGTAGTTGCACTAAATGTGAAAGAAAGGCGGTTTGAATTTCTTGACTCGCTCAACAAACCTGGCAGCCCTGATGCGGTTAGGGTTTTTAGGAGGATGGTTAAAAATATCAAGCGTGCATGGAAAGAAGGGAGCTCAAGTTCTGATGAGCCGCTAAATCCTCCTACACTTGATGGATTTGTGTTGAAACATGTCATTGTCCCATTGCAGCCAAATGGGTGCATTCTGTACTGCCCTTCTGTGGCATACTGTTCAAGTTTTTTTTTCACTTCATTTTTGTGAAACTGGTGTTTTTTATTCTTTTTATTGTAGGCATGATTGTGGATTCTATATGTTTCAATTCTTGCAGACATGGGATGGTGTTCGAGTTGCTAAGTTTGGGGTGGAGCACATTGGCTACATCAGAAAACCATGCTCTATAGCTGGCTAACATCGAAGAAGTGTTGCCTTGATTTAACATCACTTCTAATTTTTTGCAGATAAAGGTTGTTTTATTGAACTTCTTTGTCCTCCCTTTATTTATTTTTTTGTCTAGTGCTTGGTTCCGCTTCTTTATGGTCAAGTGAGCTGCATTGTTCTTTATGTGTGGGATGCAGTGCTGTATACAAGTGTGGGCTACATTGATGTAGACTAGTGTGCTGCAATGCTGTAGACAAGTGGGCTGCATTGCTGTATACAAGTAGACTGCATTGATGTAGACTAGTGTGCTACAATGCTGTAGACAAGTGGGCTGCATTGTTGTATACAAGTAGACTGCATTGATGTAGAGAAGTGTGCTGCATTGCTGTGTACAAGTGGGCTGCATTGCTGTATACAAGTAGACTGCATTGATGTAGAGAAGTGTGATGCATTGCTGTATACAAGTGAGCTGCAGTGCTGTAGAGAAGTGTGCTGCATTGCTGTATACAAGTGGGCTGCATTGCTGTATACAAGTAGACTGCATTCTATTTTTCTTTACACATGTTTTTTGGTTTTTGTGTTTTGTGCTGAGTGCTTCCATGTTTTTTCTGCACTTTTTTAGGTTTTGATGTGGGGCTTCATGAAGGTTGTACGTCACTGTTTGAGTCCCAGGGTTCTGAGGTGGTTATGGAGGATTGTGTCATTGAAATCTCTCCAGATAATTCTGGTTCTTTGGCTAGAGATGGTTTGAACACAAATGTGGCGTCTGGACCTGATGGTGGAAGTGTCTCTCGACCTATCTCGCCACACGATGTATATGATGTTGATGATGATGATTTTGTTACGCCGTGTGCACGTGTCACTAGGACTAGGAGTGCAGCAATTAAACATCCTCCTTTGGATGAGGTTGAAGTATTTTCGAACAAGAGGGCAGGTGAGAGGGCTTTTAAGTTGAGATGCTCTATAGAGAAATTGAAGCCTCCGAGGTTCAAATATATTGATGAGGCGATTAAAATAAAGGATCTTGTTCTCAGCAAAGATTTTGTAACCAAATACCGCGAGTAAGTTTTATGTGATGTGTGTGCCCTTCATCCTTTTTGTGTGTTTTGATTTTAGTTCTAATTTTATTGATCCCATTTGTGTATGTTTACTGCAGGAACGCGTTCTTTATGGTGCATGGTCCTTTTGGTGATGTCGATACTTACAATATCGACTATATCTATGATACATTTGGCAAAGGAGCTTTAATGGATTCGTATCTCATGGATTTTGTCATCAAGTACTGGAAGCAAGACCCTGAATTGGGTTTAGCTTATCAATCCGGTGAACGTGTACTACTTTCACCTTTATTTATCACGGTAAATGTTTACTGTCATTCTTTCCTATTGCACTGGCTTTTTCATGTCCATGCCTGCTTGCATTGTTTATTCTTTTTTTTCATGTCCTTTTTTGTTCATTTTTGTGTGCAGTACGTTCTTCAAATGGAAACCTCTGTGGCGAGAGATAATGACGGAAATCCTGTGTTGTCAGTTGTGCATAGCTCGTTTGTTTTAGAAGATGTAGTTAACCAGTTCAAGTTTTTTGTGAGCGACGACGCAAACCTCTTGGATGCAAAACTGGTAATTTCATTGTTTTTTGTCATTTATTTTTCCTGGTTTGTTGCATTTCTTTTTATAGTTATTTTTGGAATAGTGGTCCTGGTGCTACGCGTTGAAAGAACTTTTCATTTCATTTTTGTTTTTTTATGCGAACGGATTATGATGCCGCGATTCAAGGATTGTGATTATTCCTTATACACGATGAACCAGCATCGCTAGACGCTTGATATCCATGACAGTAGGAAGTACACTGGCCATCCTGATGTCACGACAAGGTGGCACATGACTGACTACCACGCAGATTGCACTGAAGTGGTATGTTATTTTTTCTTGCCAAGCTTAAAGCTTTTTGTGTTTCTCCTACTGCATTTTTTTCATAAACTGCACATGCAAATTTTAGCACACATAGAACCACAATTGTTTATGTAGTGCACTGCAACATATGCGTGACAGAACTGCATTTTTCTCACGTGCACTTAAAAGAGGGATTGTCTAGACGTTTGAGAACAACTTTTATATTTTGTTGGTTCGTCTGAATAGCAACTTTGATCCGTGATGTGTGTTATTCTTACCTTGTGCTTCCTTTTTTTGCCAGATAAGGAGGATGACTCAGCTGCTGAAGGCGATTCATGGTGAAAAAATGTATAAATCGAAGAACCACCCTGACTGGGTTAAATTGGCAGAGAAACCCTCTTACCCGGTTGTGCCAGCGCAGGGAGCAAATGAGTGCGGAATCTATGTTCTCAGGATGACATAGTTGTATGACGGCCAACGTCTAGTTGAGAAAATTTGGAAATCCGACGTAACACCTTCTCTGTTTTGTTCTTTTTCTTGTTACTTTTATTTTATTTTAATTTTTTCACTTTTTTGTTCTTTATGACAACCTTTTTTTAATCACTGGTCTGCATTTTTTTCTATTTTCTTTTTTCAGCCTGCTGTTGAAGATTGGAAGGCAGAGTACATGTTCCAGCTGTTGTTCAATCCTTCGAACATGTTGTGTTACGAAGACATGCCGCTTGAGCTACGTGAACTGATTGCGGACCTTGGGCTTACTTCCCTGTCGCAATCGCAGACGCAGTAACAGTCATTTGGGCACTGTTTTCTACTAGGGGCAAAAGCCTGTGCATGGACAATAAACTAGGGTTTGATGTTGTGTATGTGTGTGCTGACTAAGGTAGATAATGTATGAAAAAGACTTTTTTCTGTTGTTGTGTTTTTTCTTGTTCTTTTATGCAGCAGTATATGTGGATGAATTTGTATGTGTATGTGTATTTTATATCAATAACTCATACAGTATATATAAGTGTATAATTTTATTTTTTGTGGACGACCACGGTCTATGTGAACTGGCATTTGTCACGCTTATATGTATGGTATGTCTTTGATAAACTGCATCGCATTTGATGCCGAACTTCTTTTGTCCAACAAAAAGCACTGCATTTTTTTGTCTTCAAGTTCAGCGCTGCACGTGCGTGCATGCCGAAACTGTATTGCTTTTATGAT
>NC_057813.1:76251268-76252260 GCF_018294505.1 Triticum aestivum | reverse complement strand
GTCTATATATTTGTATTGTTCCTGTACGCACTTCGTGCGTTAGCGCGAGGCCAAGCAGGGGGTGGGGAGGCGAGGTCGTGACCCCCCTCCCCATCCCCCTGCGAGGCCGAGCCTGGAACGAGCCGGAGCAGGCGGCGATGCGGCTTGCCGCGCTGCCGCATGCGTAGGCGAGTCCGCCACACCCCATCACCTCCCTCTCTATCTTAGGGGTGTGGCTCTGGGGTTGCGTGCGTCCCCTTTGATGAAAAAATAGAATGTCCGCACTGCGCCTGTCAACCAAGCGCATTGCATGCGTTAGCGCGAGGCCGAGCAGGGGGTGGGGAGGGGGGTCGTGACCCCCCTACCCATCCCCCTGCTAGGCCGAGCCTGGAACGAGTCGGAGTAGGCGGTGACGCGGCTTGCCGCGGAGCTGCATGCGTAGGCGAGTCTGTCACACCCCGTAGCCCCCTGTCTATCTTAGGGGTGTGGCTCTGGGTTGTGTGCGTCCCCTTTGATGGAAAAACAGAATGTCCGCACTGCGCATGTCAACCAAGCGCACTACATACGTTAGCGCGAGGCCGAGCAGGGGGTGGGGAGGGAGGGTCGTGAACCACCTACCCATCCTCCTGCGAGGTCGATCCTGGAACAAGCTGGAGCAGGCGGCAACGCGGCTTTCCGCGGTGCCGCATGCGTAGGAGAGTCCGTCACACCCCGTCGACCTATCTATCTTAGGGGTGTGGCTCTGGGGTTGCGTGCGTCCCCTTTGATGGAAAAACAGAATGTCCGCACTGCTCCTGTCAACCAAGTGCACTGCGCGCGTTAGCGCGAGGCCGAGCAGGGGGTGGGGGGTCGTTACCCCTCCTCCCCATCCCCTTGCGAAGCCGAGCCTGGAACGAGCCGAAGCAGGCGGCGACTCGGCTTGCCGCGGCGCCACATGCGTAGGCGAGTCCGTCACACCCCATCGCCCCTGTCTATCTTAGGGGTGTGGCTCTGGGGTTGCGTGCGTCCCCTTT
>NC_057813.1:76184541-76250486 GCF_018294505.1 Triticum aestivum | reverse complement strand
CCCCTATCTATCTTAGGGGTATGGCTCTAGGGGTGCGTGCGTCCCCTTTGATGGAAAAACAGAATTTCCGCACTACGCCTGTCAACCAAGCACACTGCATGCGTTAGCGCGAGGCCGAGCAGGGGGTGGGGAGGGGGGATCGTGAGCCCCCTCCCCATCCCCCTACGAGGCCGAGCCTGGAACGAGCCGGAGCAGGCGGCGACGCGGCTTGCCGCGGCGCCGCATGCGTAGTCGAGTTCGTCACACTCCGCCGCCCCCTGTCTATCTTAGGGGCGTGGCTCTGGGGTTGCGTGCGTCCCCTTTGATAGAAAAACAGAATGTCCGCACTGCGCCTGTCAACCAAGCACACTGCATGCCTTAGCGCGAGGCCGAGCAGGGGCTGGGGAGGGGGGTCGTGACCTTGTCATTCTACATTTATGCATGTACTTCACTTCATGTATACACTTCGTGAACTGCCTTATGTTTGTTCTGTGAACTACATTCATGTTTGTTTAGAATGGTATACGGATTTTATTTTTTTAGAAATATTAATATTAATATTTCTTTTTCTATAATTACTATTTTGTGGACTGCATGTTGAGACATGTGTACTCCTTTTTTTACCATTGTGAACTGCATTAATCTTTTCTTTTTTATGTATGAGTTTGTAGTCAGATTACCTAATTTTTTTTGTTTAATGTTGTTTTTGAATATGTTTTGTATGTGAATAGTATGTTTTGGTATCACACATTAATTTTTTTCAAAGTTGTTAGATACTTGTTCTAATGCAAAGTAATTTCTGCGAAAGCCATTGATCACAAGCAAACTGACATTGTTTTTACAAAAGAAATGTTCGATATGAAGCAACGAACATCATCAAAATCTTGCATACATGAAACAAAGAACAACACAACGACTAAAGTAAAGTGAAACTAAACATAGCCCTGATTTTTTCTAGTTGTTGTATTGGAATACAACCTTCTTCTTCTTCTTCTTTGCTTCTTTGTCTCTTTTTGCCCTGTCCAGTCCCATTATGTCATCGTAGATGATTCTCCATGACTCATATGTTGCCTATGCATCTATTGATGCATACTTGATAAGCTTTTCTGGCAGCGGGCAAAATCCCCACAGTGTATGGTCCTCCTTGCGGTTAATTTTTTTCTTCATGTCATGGTAGTGAATGTCTATCATCCTGCCGACAACATCAACCAAAGAGTCAAACTTATTTTTATTGTATGGGTCTCTCCATTCCACCTGAATATCAATGTAGTTGTCGGAGTTGATCTCCAAACCAGATACCTTCAGCTTGCTTTTGTCTCCTTCAATAGCGAATCCGACGAAGGTGTACTCATCATTCATGAGGAATTTGTCTAGTTCCATTGGCCTGCAATATATTTCTATAGAGTGAATATAGTTTATTTATTTAGAACTACCAATGTTTTTTTGTGTTTTTCTAAAACTGAACTGCAATATGAATATTTGAATCTGTTGCATTGAGCAGTTGCTAATACTTTGTTCAACATAACTAGTAAATCTGATAATAGATTGCATAAACAATGCATGTTTTGTGTATGCTTGTATTCTTGAACCTAATTTCATACATGTTCTGTATGGTAATGTTGCAGTGAAGAAAATATAAATAAACTGCGTGTATTGCTAGATAATATAACTCAAGAATTGAACACATGAGTGACATACATTGAGCCAGATTAAAACTGTCAATGAATTCATATGTCATGCTTTTCAAAAATGAGAACCAAAGTTTAAATATTTGGCAATTGCAGTGAAGAAAATTTAAAATCAATATTGACAAGCAATAGTTATTCTTACCTATCTTTAGCTGCAGAGATGTGGTAGACAAGACATTCTTTTTCTATGCATAGCTGTAGCACTGCTGCCCGCTGTGGCTTCTCGTAGTGTGTGTACTCGACATCAACGCCGACTAGTTTGACGGGCATTCCGCCGAGCTTCCTCCTGAACGTGGACAACATCTTGTCCATGTCTTTGCCCTTGCTTGTGCAAAGGACGTGGAGATTGTGATTGCCGTGGAGGTGGACATCGTGGAGCTCCCTAGTGTACTTGCGGCGCTGCTTGTACAGAGGTGCATCCGCCATGATTCTCCTCTGCTCTCTGGTGTTTGTTCTAGAGAGAGAGGTTAGTGAAAGGAAGAGCAGAGAAGAAGATGCAAAGGGATTTTTGGGGGGACGAAGCAGTTGTGTTTTCTCCTCTACTCTCCTCTGCTCTCTCCTTGGCAGGACGTGGGAGAGGTGGAGCGGGGCGGTAGCATGGTGGGGCTCTGTTTTAAGTTACGTGGCAACTGCAGATAGGTTCTGCTATGAGGAGGCTTTGTTAGTGCGTTGGAAATCTGGAATGTCGTCGCCTCTTTTTTCGTGATTAGTTCAATGTACTGACGCAACTGTCAGAAAATGTGATGATTGTGTTTTCGGTGAATTGTCCAAGTCAGTGCACTTCTTTTCTATCAGAACCGAACTGCTCAGGTCCACATAGTGTACTGCAGTAGGATTCACATAGATGTACTTTCATTTCTTCTCTTGATGGAGTTCTTTCTTTTCTTCTCTTGATTTTTGTGGTAATACAGCTTTTGTGTGGATGGAGGGTAGTGTGGGTAGGGGTGTCAGACTGCTTTGCTTAAGTAACATGGCTGCATTCTTCATTTTAGCCATACTGCATTGCAGAGTGAAGATAACTGCAATTCAGAAAAAAAAAATACTTCGTGCTTCCATGTGGAGAACTGCATTGTTGTACATCGCAGACTGCATTTGTACGTTGACATCGGGCTTCCTGCGTTTTATTTATTAATAGTTCTGGCAGTGCCAACGCACATTTTTTGTTTGTTGTTACTCATTTAAAAAATGTTTCTCATTTTTCTTTTTGATGTTTTATTTTTGAACTTATTGTTTTTTCTTAGTGGGCCTTGTTGGCCCTGTGTTGGGATAGTGAAGTCGCATTTGGGCCCAAGTCGGCTTGTGAGCACGGCTGGTTCCAGATGTGTTGTGTGCGTCCTAATGTTTAGTCCCACCTCGCCCGTGGAAGGTGCGCCCGACCAGTTTATAAGCGCTGGCGAGGCATACCGGTCGAACTCCTCTAGATACTTATTTGGGCGCTTATACACGGCGCTCGCAGTTGTATGCTCTCTGACCCGTGGGCCCATGAGTGGCCGGCCCCATGCATTGTGACTCAGAACGACTCACCTTCTGTGGGCGCAGACCTATTACGAGACTAGCTGGGGCCGGTAGCACCTGGGTGGTCAATTTTTTCTTTGTATTTTTCTGTCTTAGGTGTTTTTTTCAATGTCGGGGCGTGCAGTGCATTGATCAGGGTTCTGTACTGCATGTGCACACATTCCGTACTGCATGTACATTTCTCATTTTTTATTCCCGTGTTTTTGCTATTATATAGTCTTTTTTTCCCAATGTATAGGAGTGCACTGCTTAGTAAATCATGCTTGTACTTCATTCATTATGGTTCTGTGCTGCACGTTCGTGTACTTCCGCACTGTATTGAATTATTTACGTGTTTGCGTTTTTATTTTTGTGTTTTTGCTCTTACATATTCTTTTTTTCAAATTTAGGTTCGTGCACTGCTTTGTTGGGTATGTTAAGACTTCATTCGACAGATTCTGTACTGCTTCATACACAACTTGCACTGCATGCGTCCTGTTTGCACTCTGTACGACAATTTCATCACCAGCAAACTAAGTTGAACAGAAAGCAAACTAACATAATCAAAGTTCATCATTACAAGCGATTGTGCATGTCAAGCAAACTAGGTTCAGCACACAAGCAAACTAACCATACATAAGCAAACAACATAAAGCAAATTTTATGATAATTCTAAAAGAACGCTGGCATTGTTGGCTCCTGGCCGGCACCATCTTCTTCTTCACCAGTTAGGCTCTTCCCATCCCTAGCTGCTCCTGGCACGCTTCTTGGGGGGCTCCTCCTTCTCCAGCTTTGCACGGTGAACGCCGTCCTAGGTGAGGGTGATGCGGTTCCATATCTCATACGCTGCGTAGGCGTCCTTTGCCGCGTACTCGATGTGCCTCATGGACAGAGGCAGGGTGGCCCAGCGCTTGTGCTCGTCGTCAGTGATCTTCTTCTTCATGTTGTTGTAGTAGTCGTCGATGAGCTTGCCGGAGACGTCTCCAAGCGAGTCCAACGCCTTGGTTGCCTCGGGCACCCTTCACTCCTTCTGGATGTTGACGAAGTTGGCGACCTCCAGTTTGATGCGCTCCAGCCTGGTTTTGTCACCGTCGATGATGCAAAGGTGTACCTGGGGTCGGCGAGGAAGTTGTCGAAGACGGTGCACCTTTGATAGGCGCTCATTTGGAAGAGCAGCACTGGGTGATTCTTGCCGATGGAGAGCTAGCAGAGGGTGGGTTTCTGTGTCGCTTCAGGGTCGTTGTCGTACTCGAGATCAACGCCAACGATCTTGTGGCGCTGGAGGCTAAGGTGGCGCTCATACTGCGTGAGGGAGATCGCCATCTGCTTCTTGTCGTTGGTGTGGATGACGTGCAACTTGGTGTTGCCGTGCGCCTCCACGGCCTTGTCGCCCTTGTACTCGTCGGTGAGCATCATCGCCGGTAGTAGGGCTTGGTGCTTTTGCATTGATATGGGGCGATTTAGTAGCAGCGCAATGGATACTTGTGTTGTTGTGGATGAGAAGGCCTCCTGTAGGGGTCTCAATTTAAGGGGAGGGCGCGGGGTGGGATGGCCTCGTCAGATGAACTTGCACGATCACACTGATGATGCGGTTGTGCATATCGTGGGTTGGTTTTGCATCTGTGATCGTGGGCTTGTGGCGATGGAACTGCTCCGATTGGGTGGTTGTATGTGAACGTGGTTTTTTTAAGGTGGTTTTATTTTATTTTTTATCATTAATTATTTTAACCACCACTTTTTGTGTGAACGGGCATTTTGTTACGTTTATACATGCATCCTGCAAGATAATGAAATGCATTCGTTATAGTCCTGCACTACATCTTCTACAATACAGAACCACACTTTTTTATACATGTGCGTACTTCACTGTTTTTTGCGTGTATTTATTCGTGTAGGTAATCGGGAACTGAATTGCCATACCGCACTGCATCGCGTAACGGACTGCACTGCATTTCTTACCGCCACGTACTACATCCTGTTTTTGCCTGTCCTTACTACAGTCCCTGGTACGGGAGGGGTAGGGAAGGGGGGTGGGGGGCCCCCACTTTTTTTTGAACTTATTGTTTTTCTTAGTCGGCCTTCTTGGGCTTGTGTTTGGGTAGTTTAGAGACGCATTTGGGCCCAAGTCGGCCTGTGAGCACGGCTGGTTCCAGATGCGTTGTGTGCGTCCTAATGTTTAGTCCCACCTCGCCTGCAGAAGGGGCGCCCGACATGTTTATAAGCGCTGGCGAGGCATACCGGTCAAATTCCTCTGGATATTTATTTGGGCGCTTATACACGACGTTCGCAGCTATATGTTCTCTGACCTGTGGGCCCATGTGTAACCGGCCCCATGCATTGTGAGTTAGAATGACTCGCCTTCTGTGGGCGCAGACCTACTACGAAACTGGCGAGGGCCGGCTCACCTGGGTGGTCAATTTTTTCCTTTGTATCTTTTTCAATGCTTGGGCGTGCACTGCTTTTTAGTAAACCATCCGTGCACTGAATTGATTTAGTTTCAGTACTGCATGTGCACGCATTCTGTACTACACGTGTTCTGTGCTACATTTTTGTGCACTGCATTGGTATCATTTTTCTTTATTGTTTTTCCTCTTACGTATCCTTTTTTCTTAGTGTACGGGTGTGCACTGCTTTTGTGCCCCTATGCGCACTGCATTTGTCATAGTCATGTGCTGCAGGTGTACACATTTTGCACTGCGTGCATGCTTCTTTGTGCCAAAAAGTTGTGAATGGCTTTGCCAATGCTGCGGACTGCATGACTTACATTTAAGGATTACATCAGGTGCTGTAATTTCTGCTTTGTGCACTGCGCGAAAGTGCTTCTCTTTTGCTTCATTTTGAGCATGTACTGCACTTCATCCACACATATACTGAACTTCCTGGTACGAATTTGGAGAACTTCACACATAAAATGGTTTGTGGATTATAATTTTTTAGAGTATTATTTTTTAATGATCTGTGGTTTTGTTCATGGGAATTGCTGTAGTCAAAGTACACCTTCTTTTTTGGTTCCTTTTTCTTTGGTAACATAAGCGTTTATTGATTGTCCTTTATTCTTGGGAACATAATTTCCATTAAGTCCCCTTTAATTTCCAGTTTTGACCTTTTTGCATTCCTCTTATATAAATGAAGGCTAACTTATACCCTTCCTTTGCATTTCATTTCTCCTCTCGCCACAAGTTCTCTCCTTTCTCCAATCTTTTTTTGGCTTTTCTAGGTTTTTGTTGCGATGGCTCCAGGCTGTGCGTATCTCTTTTGTTGCGGCCGTCATTGTGGTGTGCCGACGCACTGCGATTGTTCAGCTTGCTCACAGGCCAGTTGTGCTCGTCGTGGTGGGAAGGTATTGTGCCGAACTAGGCGAGCCGAGCAGCTTGCATACGGTACAATATTCACGGAAGGATTGGATATGGGCCAGATCAACGTTTCTGCGTTCTATTCTGCCCTGATTCGGCGTGGCCTTGGCTGCACGAGTCCTTTTGTCCATCAGCTTACGCCAACAGATGTGGAGACTCACTACAACATGGTATGTGTCATTAGATATGATTTTTTTCTTTGCATTTTTTTTTGTATAATTCCATTGCATTCTGAACTTTAGTATTTTAGAACGCACTTTTTTTTTGTTTTTTGAAGTGTACTGCAATGTATTCTTATTTCTTGTTTTTATTTTTTTGCTTGTGTGCATCCAGTTTATGTTTTAGTTTACATGGTTACAATATGTGAACTGCTTATATATTAGCTGAGCACTACATGCTTCTACATTTTTCCCAATTTGTATGGTGCGTACTACATGTAGCTAGTCTCTAGTACTGCATGATAGTTCGAAGCGTACTGCATATTTGCAAGTTCCATACTGCATATTGAAATGCATTTTATCTGTACTACTTGTTGGACTGTGTGCACTTCATCTATCTCTGTGCACAGTATGAGAATTGTACTGCTAGTATCGTTCTCAAATAGTTTTATTATTTTTTTGTAGAAAATTCCTCAACGAGCTGTTAGGTATGTACGGCTCAAGAAGAAAGGAATTCTTCAAGTTGTTCTTGGTAATGGATACCTTAAACCAGCCAAGTACAGTGTAGGCGTTGACGGGCGGGTGTGTCTGCATAAAGGGTGGAAGGAATTTGTCATTGATAGTGGCCTGAAGTCTGAGCAAGTTGTTGTCCTCAACTTCTTTGAACTCGAGGATCGTACAGTTAGAATCACGTTTGACATGATTGGCTAAGGTTACGAGGTTGATTTGTAATAAGTACCTTTGCATGTTGAACGCTTCATCTTTTTGATGTGTTTTGTAATAAGAACTTTTGTGATCTGAACCGCTTCAATTATTATTCAATGGGAAATTTGTGTTTACATGGTTACAATATGTGAACTGCTTATATATTAGCTGAGCACAACATGTTTCCACATTTTTCCCAATTTTATGGTGTGTACTACATGTAGCTAGTCTCTAGTACTGCATGATACTTCAAAGCGTACTGCATATTTGCAAGTTCCATACTGCATATTGAAATGCGTTTTATCTGTACTACTTGTTGGACTGAAGTGAGCTAACATCATTTTTGTACATGGTTTTTGAATCAAAATGTGTCAATGTTTTACTCTAGACTGCTATATGTATATGGTATACTCTATATACCATTTTCTCTTTACATGGTTTAGTTGAATAACACATAGTCAACGGGAAATTTGTGTTTACATAAAATTTAAACTGATACATAAGTCATAGAGATAAGCAAACTACTATGCATATGATTAATTTATTGAAGGTTATCTATTTGGTCGTTAACCTGCTGCTTCTGCACGGTGACTGGAGCGTGTCTAATGTCGCACTTTCTTTTGTTTTCCGTGGCGGTGTTGCTGGTTCTTGTCTCTGCACCTTTGTATTTGTAGCCCCTCGCGTGCTGGTTGATAGCTGCTTTCATTTTTCAGCACTGTGAACTGGATCCTTCTTTGTACCCCGCGTGCTGGTTGATGGCTGCTTTGTTTTTTCAGCGCTGCGAACTGCATCCTTCTTTGATTCCCGCGTGCTGGTTGATGGCTGCTTTGGTTTTTCAGCATTGTGGACTGCATCCTTCTTTGCTCCCCACGTGCTGGTTGTTGGCTTCTTTCGTTTTCCAGTGCTGAGAACTGCATCCTTCTTTGATCCCCGCGTGTTGGTTGATGGTGGTTTTCGTTTTCCAGCGCTGTGAACTGCATCCTTCTTTGCTCCTACCTTGTTTTGTGAAAGTGGTGTTGTTCTGGGTTTTTTCTGTACATCAGCATTTCCTTGTGGTGGTCTTGTTGGCATTGTTTCTTCATGCTCTTCGTCCTCTTCACTCTCTTCACTCTCTTCTTCCTCTTCATCATCTTCATCATCTGTTTCTTCATAAGCCACTGTTTCTTCAGTTTCTTCACGTTCTTCGTTCTCTTCACTCTCTTCTTCTTCCTCCTCTTCTCCATCTGCTTCTTCATAAGCCATTTCTTCTTCAGTTGTGTCACCATCTTCTTCTTTGATCTCACCTTCTTCGTCTTCCTCATTTTCTGATCTTTTTGTTTTTCTTTTGAGGCAGGTTCTTGAATTGTGTCTCTTCCTCTTTTTGCAGATGCTACAACGTCTCGGTTTCATCCATTTCTTAGTGTTGTGAGTGGAATTTTTGTTTTGTTGTGCATCTCCATGTCCTCATTTTTCTTGTTCATTTCTTTTTGTACACGTCCTGGAATTGTGGCGCTGATTTCATTACATGTTCTGCACATTCTTACTCCCAGTGGGTGACCATCACTGTCCAGCTCAGGCTGTGGCTTACTATTTTTGTCATCATTTTTCTCCTTGCATGCCACCTTTTTCTGGGTTGCGTCGCCCCCTTTCTTCCTTCCTCTTGTGTTTGAAACAGGAGGTGGAAGAATTGTTTCTTTTTTGATAGCACCAGTTCTTTTGTGTTCAGTATTTTCTACTTGCTCGGCATTATTGTCATGCTTGGATTTCTCTGCTTGCTTTAGTTTTGCTGCTTCTTCTTCTTCTTTGTTGAGCACGTCAACTTCCTCGATCAGTGCCCTCATACCAGGCAATGCTCTGTGGCACCCAGCGTCGAACCTTGTCGCTCTGTTTGCAAGGTCCATTGCTGTTTCAGTTAGCAATTTTCTACGGCAAAAAAGGGAGGTTCCATCTGGTGCTGTTTGTTCGTAGTCTCTTCTGTCAAATGTTGCATTTGATCTTGCATTACGGGTGTATCTTTTCATGATGTACACCTCAGGAATGTTGAGTACTCTCAAATGAGAAAGCATGCATAACACATGGACGCAAAAGAGCCCTATAGACAAACACACGATTTTTTTTGTTTTGTAAGTGAACTGCATGAAATTAGTAAGCACATATTTTTTTCGTTATTTGTTCATTTTTAAAGAAGTGAACTTCATTTGGTTTTGTGAATTACTCATGCATGTGGACTTTTCAATTTTAGTAAGTGAGCTTTTGTGCATGACTATCAGAATCTAGAATTTTTTTTGCTAGGAGTCTCACCTGTGTGTGTCCAGAGTTTGCACTCACATTCGTAGACACCTTTCTCTTCATCGGCGACCACTTGTAAATTATGCCTTGCCCAGTCAAATGCATCCGATCTGTTGTAGTGGTGTACGAGATACTTTGTCGGGTTCTCAGGGCACCGTTCTGCTCTGAATACAGTGCTACGGTAGAGTGTTTCTTTGAAATCTGCAAACACTGCCCTTGTATACAATTTTGATAGCTGAACTTCGAACCCAAACTTGGTTGTTGTTTTTACCTCTGACTGCATGATCACAAATGCACTGTTATGAACCAGAGAAATGGAAAAATTGTTTGTTTTTGTAGTAATATTTTTAGCAGTTTTTGATTGACATTTTGTTTACCTCATTTGCTACTGTCTCTGCGTGCTCGACGACCTTCCTGGTCTGAATGCACTTATCCACCTACTGAGCAAACAGATGGAGATCATGCTTCTCCTTGACAAAAAATTTCTTCAGTATGCGGTTCATGCTCTCGCTTCTCTGTGTGGAAGTCATCCGAGTACAGAAAATTTCCTTGTAGTAAGCCGAGATTCACTCGTGCCTGTCATCCCACAGCGAATTCATCACTTCGTCGTCTTGCAAGTTGTACCTCTGAATGAGGTTCTTCCATGCTTGTTCAAATTCTGACGGCATTAGTCGGTGGTTCAGCACTGCATTGAGTTCATCCTTGATCTTCTCGTGCTCCTTATACAGCAAGGCGAGGTGGTTTTTGTACTTCTTCATGATATGCCACCGACACAGCTTATGCAGAGTTTGTGGGAGGATAGTTTTTAATGCTGCCTTCATCGAAGAACACTGGTCTGAGAAGTCACAAACAGTGTTTTTTTATTAAGTTATTTGCGTGTGTGCAAGATAGATGGAAGAAATATAAGTGCACCAAACAAAACGTAAGTATGTAGGTGTTTTTTATTTTTTGTACCTGTGAGCATGCAGATTGGCGGCTTGTTGTTCATACACCTCAGAAAGGTTTTGAAAACCCACTCGAATGATGGTATTGTTTCATCTCGCACGAGTGCAATAACAAATATGGTGCTCTATAGATGATGGTTCACCCCCACAAACACTCCCAGCGGCATGTGGAATTTGTTAGTTTTATACGTCGTGTCAAATGTAACATAGTCTCCAAAATCTTCATACGATCCTTTGCAACTTGCGTTTGCCAAAAAGACGTTTCTTACACGGTTATCTGCATCAACATCGTAATCATAGAAGAACTTTGGGTTTATCTTCTGCATTTTCTCGAAGAAATCCAGAAGTTTCTTGACATCATCTTCAGACTCTTCTCTGGCAAACTTCTGTTTCCTGCATTTTCAGACACAATGCAAACTCATATCATCAAACAGGGAATAATTACCAACAGAATGCTCAAGAGATATGCTCTGTTACGTGCTTAATTGTTTACCTAGTCGCGGCTAGTATGTCCCATGTACTGCAGACCACCGGACATACGCAATAGCGTCGACATCATCTGAGCATGTGTGTGGTTGTCCAGTTGCATGTCTTTCACTAACTAGTCTATCAAAGGATCATCTTTTTTGTGTGATCGCATGTGCAAAAGCATCCCGGGGATTTCCAGCATCTTGTGATTGTGGTTGAGTTGAAGCATTTCTTTCACAAATTTGCCATCCTTCCTTTTTTGACTCTAATCTTTGCATTGCAGCCAATCCTTTTTGATGTGTTCTGACGTACCCGGTGATAATCTAACACAGTCTGCTTGTGCGTCCCTTCTCTTGAGCAGACAATGCAAGCATTTGTCCTGTGTTTTGCCCTCTTGCATATGCCAAACCCCGCGCATCTTGCATAATTATTGTAAAAGTCCCATGCCTTGTCGTACATGGTGAACTTCATTCCAGCAGCAGGTACGAGGTTCAGCGGCATGTTTTTATCCTGCATTAATTGCAATGCTCTATGAGATAATTTGTTCTGTTCTGGTTTTTAAAAACGAGGAGTGGATACGAGTTTAATAAAGCATTGCAATGTTCCTAAGTTTTCAGAAGAATCCAATGTATTAGATGCTAGGTCAAACCTCATAAGAAATATCAGTGTGCACTGCAATGTTATCTGAATGGACTGCAACTATTTTTTTTCAGAACATAAACTTACATGTGTGTAGAGTCATTCGACCGATGGTGTTTGCAGCTTGCCGGGTTGTATTGGACATGGCGGGGTTATAGCAGATCTGTGTAGTTGAGGATCTCGCGGCGACAATAGTGAGGAGGATTTGTACCTGTTGTTTACTTTTGACCGAGGCACCGTTGGTGGTCACAGCGTCAAAGTTGATGCAGCAGGTCTACTTGGAGCTCTGTTTTCGGTGCCGCAAGTGGACGCTGAGCTCTGTTTTGGGGTGCGGCAGTTGGACATGGTGGTAATCCAGTGTTGTGACGATGTCTCGGTGGATTGGTTTGAAAATTTTGGAGCAGTGGCACATCATCATAGACATAATCATCATCTGCTGGAACATCGTGTTCAACTGCGTCATCATTGTCTGTTCGGACATGTTGTCCAAACATAGTGAACTCGTGCTTATACTTTGGGTTGAGAACTATTATTGGCTCATCTTCATCGTCATCGTCTTCATCATCGCGTTGGTGAGTGCCTTCCCAGACGAATGTGACATCATCGTCATCTTCAACTACATCTTTTTCCTGGAAAAATCTTCTTCCGGAGAGTACTGCACCCTGTTTGTCATCGTGAAGAATCCTCGAGGAATCTCAAGGGTAACCCAGCCAGTATCTCTTTCAAAAGAAGCTCCACTCTTCTGAAAGTTGCTGTTCTCAGTGCTGTCAATTATGTGCGGCATTTTGTATCTGTTGAACGCCATCTCCTACACACAAAATGACCGAGCTGCATTGTCAGGTTAAATGAACTAAATCATGTGAACTGCAATGTGTTCAAAATGGTACTGCCGAAGCATTGCATGCTGACTGCATCACCCCGCAAGGTGAACTGAAGCAACCGCACTGCATCGTTATCCGTAATGAACCTATACAAGCGTACTGCATAACCGAGTAAGTGCACTGCATTTCCCCCCCACAACGAACTGAAGCAACCGCACTGCATAGGTTTTGTAGGCGTGTTGTACTGCTTGTACTGCTTTGTTTTGTCTAGGATAACTACACTGGGGTGGTTGAGGAAGTGTACTGCTTACCTCGTGTTGAAGTGATTTCTTGCGTTTACAGGAGGAAGTTCCCTTCTCGTCCGTCTACACAACTTTCACGTTCGCCCATGCAGTCCACTTGCCCTTCAGAAGTTCATGAGCGGTCTGGACGTTGCTCAAGGTGAACGGGGAAGGAGGATTTGCTCTGAAGGTCGATGTAGACTTATTCCAAGAAGCTACCGTGGATGAAGCAACCTTGCGCACACTCCTCCTTTCTCGAATTGGTTTGATGTCGAGGCAGCACCAATCCACATCTGATGAAGTACAGCTAATTGCAGGCCTGGAGGAGTTCGTTGGCGGCGCTACCGAGCTCCTGCCATGGAAGAAGGCCGATAGGCTGGTGTTGCTCGGTGCCTGCCGCGGAAGAAGGCCGAGAGGCGACGGGCGGCGCCGCTGCCTGGCCGCCACGACGGAAGAAGGCCGGGAGGGGAGGGGCGGCGTCGCTGCCAGCCGCCACCGCGAAAGAAGGCCGGGAGGGGAGGGGCGGCGGCGCTCCCAGGCTTCCGCCGCGGGAGAAAGCGGGGAGGGGAGGGGCGACATTGCTCCCAGGTCGCCGCCGCGGAAGAAGGCCGGTAGGGGAGGGGCGGCGGCGCTCCCAGGCTGCTGCCGCGGTAGAAGGCCGGTAGGGGAGGGGTGGCAGCGCGATCTGTTGGTGGTGTGCAGAATAAGGCTGGTGTTATCAGAATAAGAGTCTTATGGGGTGTTATCATAATAGACCCACCCTACATATATATATATACACACACACACACACACACATATATATATATATATATATGCTTTTTGGGTTAGATTTGTTCAAAACTCAACTTTAAAGAGTGTAAAGTAAAAAAACATGAGAAGAAGCAGTTGTTGACCGTGGCCTACCCCCTCTCTTGGTGCCGGTCAACTTTCTAGACCGGCATCGAGAGAGAACTTTAAAGAGTGTAAAGTAATAAACATGAGAAGAAGCAGTTGTTGACCGTGGCCTACCCCCTCTCTTGGTGCCGGTCATCTTCCTAGACCGCTGAGGCCACCGGATAGCCCATGCATATACATGTGATGGCCTCCTTTGAGAGCACAAGAAGTTTCGAGGCCAACAGAGCAACAGGACCCGCGCTTCCTGCACAAACCGGACACATTCCCTTTCGATACCCATAGACTATCTCGAAGAACGAGCCTAGACTTGGTCTGTCATCTCGCGATGACATGCACTACCACGAAGAAGCAGTTATTCACTATGGACTACACCCTCTCGGTGTCGAATAATGCCCTAGACCGCCGGGGCCACTGGATGGGTGCTCGATATAGAGACCGCCCGAGGGGGGGAGGGCACCCCTACATGTGTGTGGCCCATGCATATGCATGCAGGGGTGGTGTGCTATTTGAATAAGCAATGCACGTTGTTGACGTGACATGTGCCTCACAAACCACACACACGGACGGGAACGTCGAGGACCGGCTGCGTCCGTCCCCGAGACAGAACCTTCGGTGGGTGATCCCATGACAGAACGAGCCTAGACTTGGTCTGTCATCTCGCAATGACATGCACTAACACAGAGAAGTAGTTATTCACCATGGACTACACCCTCTCGATGCCGAATAACGCCCTACACCATCGGGGCCACCGGATGGGTGCTCGATATGGAGACCGCCCGAGGGGGAGGGCACCCCTACATGTGTGTGGCCCATGCATATGCATGCAGGGGTGGTGTGCTATTTGAATAAGCATCACGCATCCTTGATATGGCACGTGCCTCACAAACCACACACACGGGCGGAACATCGAGGACCGGCTGCGTTCGTCCCCAAGACAGAGTCTTCGGTGGGTGACCCCGTGATAGAACGGGCCTAGACTTGGTCTTTCATCTTGGGATGACATGCACTAACACGGAGAAGAAGTTATTCCCCGTGGCCTACCCCCTCTAGGTGTCGAACAATGCCCTAGACCGCCGGGGCCACCGGAGCAACATGACCAGCACTTCTTGCACAAAACGGACATGTTCCCTCGCGATACCCAGATACTAGCTCGGAGTTGGTGCGGTTTAGAAGCGGCCTCAGGAGCCCTGTGATGACACCATTAATAAAAAAACACCGGCATCCACCATTAAGAAGATGGCCTATCACTTTGAATGTTCTCTACTCGAGACAAGTGAACATTTAAAGTGATAGTCCATCTCCTTAACAAGAGTGTAATGAATACCGAAGCTTACTGCATCTGGACTATCCCACTATTTAAATAGGTTTTGTTGCTTGTCTCTAGGCGAGGTGGGACTAAACTTTGATGGTGGCCTTATCATTACCGAGAGCCACTATCGGCAACTGCTCATTTACCGAGAGCCGGGAATCGACCTCGGTAACCATTGCTCTACCGAGAGTCCTCTTGGCATAACTGCAACAGCCAAGTGCCTTCACCTCCTAGCGCATGCCTCTTTGCCGAGTACCGCCCTCGGTAAAATTTTGTTCCCAGTTCTGTTCATACTATTTTTTGCTCGAGTTGGTGCAGCAAAAACATTTATACAATACTCAAACTTGCATTTGAAGTCACACAGGTTAACAGCAAACTCACATAAGCATTAATCCATAAATAGTTCACACAAGCTTCATTTCAAATCACAAAGTAGCTCTTTAGTACAAGTGCCTACTTACTAATTAAACAACAAAGTGTTCTGCATGCATGCACCATATGATAAAAAGCAACACCACGATTAGGACAAACTAAAAGAGAATTATGAAGTTCTTCAACCCACTGAACCAGCTAAGCCGTGTCTGGCTTGCACCATTGCATAATTCTGTTTTTCTCTTTTGCTTAAGAAAATACCGATTGTAATGATACTCTGCTGTCTCTCTGTTGTTGAATGAGGCGTAGGAGTTGCCTTCATAACGAAGTATTTGTTCCTTGCATTCCGACCATGAATTGTACACTCCTCGACATCGTCCTCTGTACACCACATACCACTTCATCTACAAAAGAACAAGAAATAAGGCACATCATACATAATCAACAGAAGCATTCATCTCTAGTACAATCAAAAGCATCGCAAGTGTCCATCCAAGTCCATATCAGCAGGTACATAACTATACCACTAAATCAACATCAAACTATCTAGGTGACTACACCGAGCTGTAGTCGGTGAATCCAGTGATCGTCGAGTCAGAGCACATGGGGGCATCCCCCACAGCGAAGGAAAGAGATCTAGGTTAGATGCTTTACCGAGAGCTCCTCTCGGAAAAGGTGGCCATTACCGAGAGCCGAGAATCGACCCTCGGTAACCACTGCTCTAATTTTTTTCCTTTCTCTTTTTTTGTTTTGCACTATCTTTTTTGTATCTCATATTTCAAGAGTGTAAAGTAATAAACATGAGAAGAAGCAGTTGTTGACCGTGGCCTACCGCCTCTCTTGGTGCTGGTCAACTTCCTAGACCACCGGGGCCACCGGATAGCCCATGCTATACATGCGATATGGCCTCCTTTGAGAGCACAATAAGTTTTGAGGCCAACGGAGCAACATGACCCGCACTTCCTGCACAAACCGGACACATCCCCTCTCGATACCCATGGACTATCTCGAAGAACGGGTGAAAGAACATGCGGTGCCCCCATGTTTGGTTTTGGTAATTGATGTCAATCTCTATGGACTAATGGTTGCATTGAGTTATATTTGAAGGTTTTGTCCATAGGCTTTTCTTGAAGTCCATGTGTTGGTTTCAAGGAATTTATGAGTTGACCAAGATGCTATTAAGGAATTATCCAAAGATTGGTCATGTGAGTGTTGAGCTTATTGCAAGCATGTCTTGAAGAGGAAGATTGTGTGATCATTCATGTTTACCTTCAAGACATCATCCAAATGAAGAGAGTTGGAAAGATTCAAGGTTGATCAAGACTAAGTCAAGAGTGAATCAAGTTGATCAACTCACAAAGCGTAGAAGATGTACCGAGAGGGATCAAGTGATCCCATGGTATGGTAACCATTGTCAATTACGCTCTGTGTACTAGCCCATCGTCTTCGTGAGAGTTCTTTGAGGGGTTAGGATGCGGTGTGCAAGTTCAAGTGATGCATCACGAAGAGATCAAGTGCTTGAAGGTTGCCACCCATTGTGGTGACAATGGACTTGTGAAGATGAGCCGAAGAGTGGCTCACCCATAGTGGACTATGGGGGAGCAATCATCTAGTCTTCATCGAGCCAACGCAATCAAGAAAGGTGGTCCAACTTGAGGGAGAAAAGATCGTCATCATCTAGCTCAAGTGGACCATGTGCAAGGCAAAGGTTTTCCCTTGGTAGGTTTTCTATTTTACCGGTCTCATGGTGATAGTTGGGAGACCGGGTTATAGGGTCGTTTGCCGTACTATCAAGGGGGGCTCTCAAGTTGGTAGCTTGATCGTATCGTTAGTAGAGAGCTCAAACCATTGCATCCTTGCATCATGTTTCTTGGTTCTTGTTTTGTTCTCTTTGTGAGTCTTAGAGCTTATGGTTGTCTTGATGACAAGCTTGAGTTCATCGAAAACGGAGTTCGCATGCTTCTTCTATGATGTTTTCGGTGTTGGAGGTTTTACCGGTCTTATCCGAGGAAGGGTTCTCAACATTTTCTTATGGGACTTTTCTAATATGCTTATTATTGATATTTCTTTCAATATTGTCTTAGCCCTTGTCGTTAGCTTTCCAACAAACTTGGTTTCATCGAATTTGGAGTCTGTTTGCAAAAGTTGTGGTAGTTTTGGTGTTCTGAAAAGGCTGCAGTGATACTACCGTGAATTGGAGCGGATGTAATTTGTTACTACCGCTCCAGAGTGGTACTACTGCGGCTCCTACAACGTTAGTGCCCCTCCGGACCAAAAACTCGTCCCAAGTCCTGAGGTGGTAGGCCCGGATCTAATTTTTTAGTACCGCTCACAAGCAGTAGTACCGCTACCCCTAGCGGTAGTACCGTGAGGTCAAGCGGTACTACCACTCTAACGGTTTTTCTGGCCTTTTTGCCTCCTCGCTGTTGTGTTTCAAAGGGGTACTACTGCCCTAGCGGTAGTACCACTCCTTGGAGCGGTAGTACCGCTCTGTGCGGGCTGTGAGCATAACGGTTGAATTTTTTCCACCTATAAAAGGGAGTCTTCTTCCCCAGTGAACCTTATCCCTTGAGCTCGTGTTCTTCCCCCCATTGTTGACCTTCTTCGAGCTTGCTAACTCTCAATCCCTCCATGGATTATTGCTAGTTTTTGAGGGACAAGAGAGAGGAGATCTAGATCCACATTTCCACCAATCACTTTCTCCTCTATGTGAGGGGAACTCCTTGGATCTAGCTCTTGGAGTACTTGGTGTTCTCCTTCTTGTTCTTCCTCTCATCTTCCTCCCTAGCATTAGTTGCTTCGGTGGGATTTGATAGAGAAGGACTTGGGCACTCCGTGTTCCCTTGCCATTGCATTTGGTGCATCAGTTTGAGTTCTCCACATGATACATGGAAGTTACAAGTTGAGAAGCTTATTACTCTTGGGTGCTTGGCACCCTTGAGCTTGTTACTCTTGGGTGTTTGGACACCCTAGAGCTTGTTCCTCTTGGGTGCCTTGGCGCCCTAGACGGTTGGTGCTGTTCAGAGCTCAATCATTGTGGTGTAAAGCTCTGGCAAGCGTCGGGGTCTCCAATTAGGTTGTGGAGACCGCCCCGAGCAATTTGACGGGTACCGGTGACCGCCCCCAAGGGTTGCCAAAGTGTACGGGTTTGGTGACCGCCCCCAAGGGTTGCCATTTGTCCAGGTTCGGTGACCGCCCTCAAGGGTCCCTTAGTGGAATCATGGTATCTTGCATTGTGCGAGGACGTGAGGAGATTAAGGTGGCCCTAGTGGCTTCTTGGGGAGCATTGTGCCTCCACACCGCTCCAAACGGAGATTAGCATCCGCAAGGGTGTGAACTTCGGGATACATCGTCATCTCTGCGTGCCTCGGTTATCTCTTACCCGAGGCCTTTACTTATGCACTTTACTTTGTGATAGCCATATTGTTTCTTGTCGTATATCTTGCTATCACTTAGTTGTTTATCTTGCTTAGTATAAGTTGTTGGTGCACATAGGTGAGCCTAGTTGTTATAGGTTTTGTGCTGGACAAATTAACCGCTAGGTTTATTCCGCATTTGTTCAAGCCTAAGCCATAATTATTTTAAAGTTCCTATTCACCGCCCCCCACCTCTAGGCGACATCCACGATCTTTCAATTGGTATCAAAGCCTCGTCTCTCTTTGTTGGTCTTAACCGCCTAGAGAGTAAAGATGTCGACTAGGGGATTAGGATTCTCTTACATTCTTAGTTTTGATGGCACAAATTTTGATGTTTGGGTAATTCGCATGCTTAATCTCTTTAGGGCCATGGACCCAAATTTAGAGCGAATTGTAGATATGGGTTTTTCTCCTCCAAAGGATCCCCAAAGATTATCTTTAGAGGATGAGAAAAACTCTTATCTCAATGCTCAAGCTTCTAATGTGCTTTTTGATGCTTTGAGCAATGTAGTTATATTTCAACTCATGCCGTTCCGGGATGCTCATGAATTGTGGACAAAACTTCAAGATAAATATGGCATGGCCAAGATTTGTAAGGATGATTGTTCTCCCTCCACCTCCGACCGTGTTGCGTTCTCAACTTCTTCTACTTCACCTACATGTGGTTTGCCACAAGGTAATGACATGGTGAGTAGTGGTGTTCATTGCAATGATGATAGTGGGCTTATTGTTGATAATCCTTCATCACTTTCTTATAGCAATGCTTCATCTTTGGACTTTAACACTTCTAGCACTCCAAATGTTTCACATGCTTGTGTTGATAGTCCTTGCATATCATGTAGAAATTGCTTGACTAAATCTCATGATGATATGCTTGCTATGTCTTGTTGCCATGATAAAAATGCATCTATTTCCTCGAATTGTTGTGCTAACAATGTAGAGGAAACCGAACACTCCATGGAACAAGATGTGGTGTTTAATGGTGCCTCAAGGGATCCTACATCATCATCTATTGCCTTTTGCCTTATGGCTAAGGCGTCAAAGGTATCTCCTACTTTGTACCCCAATATGTCTCTTGATGCTGATGTTGATGCTAATGATGATGAGGATAATGATGAAGCGAATGATAATGTTGCCTCCTTAAAAACTAAGGGGGAAATGATTTTTAAAGCTCTTCATGAAAATAAAATTGCTTGTTCCAACTTCATGAAAATAATGTCCATTGCCATTGATGGCAAGAAATACATTGAGGAGTTGGAATCTCATCTAGAGGAGCATGAGGTCACCATTGAGAAAATGGAAGCTCATGAGCGTGATTACGCAAATGAGATCGCGCAGCTATCTCAAGCTCTTGAACATGAACAAACTACCTCCGAATCTCTTGAGGAGACTTTTGCTCTAGAATTATCTAGAGTGAAGGAATCTAATGATAGAGATCTTGAGGTGGCCAATGTTTTTGAAAATAAAAATGCTAAGCTTGCAGTTGCTCATGCTAGACTCCTTGAGGATTTTGAGCACCTCGAAAATGGCTCAATGGACATCAAGGGTGAGATCATCAAACTCACCGAGTCTCATGCTCAACTTGAAGCTTCTTATTTAAAAGAGCTTGCCAAGTTACCTTCTCCTCTTGTTGTTAATGATGATGCTTGTGCTACTAACTCTATTTCTTGTGAAGCATCCATTTTAAAGGAGAATGTTGAGCTAAGGGCTCAACTTGAGTTGCTATTTAGCAAGTATGGGAAATTGGAAGAAAGTCATGACAAGCTTTCTAGCTCTCATGATGATCTTATTGTATCCCATAATGTGCTAAAAATAGCTCATGAGGCTATGATTGCTAAGGTAACATCTAGTGAGCCTCATGTGGATATTAGCACTACTCTTAGTCAAAATGCTATATTGCCTTGTGCTAGTCCTCGTAATTCGTCTATGCATAACATTGGTACATCTTGCGATGAATTGCTTTCCTTGCCTTGTTGCTCTAATGATGAAGCTTATACTTCCTCTAGTACTTCTGTTGAGACTAACCATGTAGAGGAAATCAAAGAGCTCAAGGCCCAAGTCACTTCTTTGAAGAAAGACTTGGAAAAGAGTCATGAAGGCAAATCCACACTCAACAATATCTTGAATGTGCAAAAATCCCCCAATGGCAAAGGTGGACTTGGATTCAACTACAACAAGAAGAAGAAGTCCAAGTTGAACAATAAGAAGGGCCAAGAACAAGCCAAGAATTCGGCCAAGATTGTTTGCTTCAAGTGCAAAATTGAAGGGCATCATGTGAGATCTTGCCCATTGAAGAAGAATGCCATTAGTGACAAGCAACAAGGGAAGTGGCCATAAGTTCAATCTCATGCTCAACCACAAGTTTAAGAAAGGCCACTTCCCAAGAATGCTCAAGCTCATGCTTCTCTTGTTGAGAAATCAAGTGAGAAGAAAATCAAGAGTAGATGTTGCTACTTATGTCGTGAGAAAGGTCACGTCGCTTCTTCATGCACAAGTGGTAACGTATCCAACCAAATTATTATTGATGATGTCTATTCTCTTGGGAAGGATAATGTTGGCAATGTGTTTGCAAAGTTCGTTGGTACTCAAAGTGGTGTCAAGAAAAGAACCATTTGGGTGGCCAAGCCTATTGTGACTAACCTCTTAGGACCCAACTTGGTTGGGGACCAACAAGCTAAAACTTGATCAATAGGTGTTGATGGAGGTCATTGGAGACTTGGCTACCTTATGAAGAATTAAGGGGTCTTCATCATTCATATTGTCTTAAGCCAAGTCATTCGGATTATCAAGTTTCTATCTTATATCCAATGTTCCCCCTTGCGGTAACTCTCGCTTAAATTTTTTACATTGAAAGTTACTTGCCCCCTTGCATGTTTTTGTTTTGTTCTTTGCTTGTGTTTGTATACGTTGTGCTTCCAACTTGCCTATCTTGAGCAATCAAGTATTTGTGTGTTGGTTTGCACATCATGTACATGTGTGTCGTGCGTTGAGCCTTTATGCTTCTTGTTTGTATCCTAGTTGGCTCTTGTGAGAGATTAATGGAATATCCATTTATATGGGAGTGATATGCTTTGTGCACCTCACAATCCTACAAATTTGTGTACATGAGGAATACCATCTAGTATTGATATTACAAGATTATCTAGTCCCTAGGTGGTATATCTCTCATGAGAAATTCAAATTCTATAAATCCCATTGATTATCTCTTGTTGGATCCTCTTATTGCCTCTTGTTAAGTTCTTATTGGTATCAAATTATGGGGGAGTAATATGATATGTGCATATTACAAGCCTAGAAAATGTGTACATTTGAGATATTGTCACCTAGAATTGATATTGTAAATTATAGTGTTCCTAGGTGGCATGTTAGCTCTACAAGTTGCAATTTGCTTATGTATGGTGTGAAGATGATGTTGGATATCCTTGCTATCTACCACCGGGAATTCTTTCTGTCTACCTCTTGTCTTTTGACAATTGGTAGTCATTTATGTTTGGTAGATTTTATTGATCATCTTTACATTGGCTTTTGTTTTTATTTGCCTTTTCTCTTGCCAAGGTTTGTGTCAACTCCCATTGTCTTCCATACCACTTGTGGATCTTGTTTATTTCTTGTTCTTGTCTAGTGTTTTCTAGATATAGTGAAAGTGGTGATCCCACCTTGTGCATTTTGTATTCAAATGCAAATTCTCTCTAATGCACAACTCGTGGGGGAGATATCCTATTTTCTATAAAATGCTCATCTTGTGATCCTTATCAAGTGTGGGTGGGTGGAAGGCAAGCCGTCTTCTTTTTGGTACCTTGTGCCATCATGAAACTTTGTGGAGAGCTTGGTTTGTTTGGAACCATTCTCTCTTTGGGAGTTTGACATCTTTAATTTAGTGTTTATCAATGGATATCTCATTCCTTTATGTATATTTAATGGTATCTTCCAAGTGATGATTTCACCATTTGGTATCCTTTTTCACTTGGCTTTTCATTTTCCTTTGGTTTCGGTTCTTGAAAGTTTTGAGCATGCATGTTTACTTCATGTATTTTATTTGGCATGCTTTCTTTCTTTGACCCAATATATAAGAGAAACTCCACCAAGTCTCAAATTGGATGAGATGTGCATGATATTTGTCTTCATATCTATATGCACATATTTATGTGGACTTTGTCCTATGTATTGGTGTTTCTAACTAGTTGGTCCCAATGAGTTTGGGTACCATTTTGTTTGTGTTGTTGTTATAGGAATAGTTGGAGATGCATTGGATACTCGGCTCACTCACAAGGAAGGTGTTGTCACCATGTGCTTATTAGAGTCAAGCTAGGATGATCAATGAACTATTATCTACCTTCAATTGGTATCTACTACATCGTTCCAATGGTATCTCGGTAACAAGTATCATCATCTACTTCATGCACACATTTCTTGCATCAAACTTGTGTAGGTTGTATCATGGCATGTATTTCATTCTTTCTTTTGATATTTGTTTCCTTTCTCAAAGCATCCCAACAATGATCTCTTGTTGCTAGTTGTGATGTCTTTGATGGTTGTGTGGTAGGAATTCATTTATATACAATAAGACCATATCTAGCCTTGGGCTATGCTTCCAAGCACATATCTTATTGGTATATGTATGACTTCCTTTTGGATATCTTGTTCCTTTGTGTTGTAACTATTTCAGGTGCACATCCTTCTTTGTAGATATATATCGTCATGATTTCGTCTACCTAGACCTTTGTACACTTGAGAGAAATTACATCTCTAGATGATATCCTTTCTTTCACGTCCACCTTATCTTTCTTATGTTATTTCTTTGGTGGCTCTGTGAAAGCTTTTGCCTTGAGTGCGTGTCTTATCTCGTTGCATCTTGATGCACTCTTGTGTGGTGAAGATTATTTTCCTCATGCTTGTCTTGACGAGGCTTTTGCCATCTTAATTGTTATCCCCTGTCTTGATGATGCTTAAGCTTTCTATCTTCACCTTGGGTTGTCACGAGTGTTGGTTATTCATTTTGCATATTTAGTGTTCTTGTGAACCCATTTGCTTAGTTGTGTGTGAGAATGAAAGGCTTTGCACCGTGTATCTCATTCATTCGAGACTATGTTGATGCTTATGCTCATCCGTATATTAGTCTTCTCATGTGCTTTGCCATGACTCACACACATCATTTTGGTTGAGCCTATTCTTAAGTTGCCTCTTTTACATGTTGCTCAACCATGTGTTTGTTGCAAGTGCTAGGCTTAGTTTCCTTTATGCTCACTTGCACTTGTTGTTTGTTTCTATTGTTTTGGGGTGAGCTATGATCCTATTTTGTGCACTTTGTATCCAAATACAAAAATTATTATGTGTGCACAAATCATGGGGAGCTTCTCTAGCTTATTTAGAACACTCCTTTGCTCATATCATAATATCCTTCATTCATGTGGCTCTTAGGATCTTTGGTCTAGTTGGTTCAATTGATATCCTTTGATTGCTTGATTCAATTGGTATCTTTTGATTGCTCGATTTCTTATTTCTCTCTTTGTTATGTCTTTGTGGCATATCATTCTTTTGCAATCTTTGGGCCTCAATATAGTTTGTCTTCCTCCAAGTATTTACCATTGGGTATGTGTATTGCATTCCACTCTCTTTTTGAGAGATACACAATTTATGGAGGAACACTCTTTATATTGGCCTTCTAAGCTTTTAACCCATCTTGGCAATCGATGCCAATGGGGGAGGAGTTTCAGAGAGTTTTGTGGAGAAGCCTTCAGAGTTTTCTCCTTGCTTTCCCATTCTCATGCATCATTAGTTGTTGCATTGCATGGTGATGCATAACTCCTTGTATAAACTCTCTTGAAAGTGATTGTCATCAATGACCAAAATGGGGGAGATTGAAAGAACATGCGGTGCCCCCATATTTGGTTTTGGTAATTGATGACAATATCTATGGACTAATGGTTGCATTGAGTTATATTTGAAGGTTTTGTCCATAGGCTTTTCTTGAAGTCCATGTGTTGGTTTCAAGGAGTTTATGAGTTGACCAAGGTGCTATTAAGGAATTATCCAAAGATTGGTCATGTAAGTGTTGAGCTTATTGCAAGCATGTCTTGGAGAAGAAAATCGTGTGATCATTCATTTTTACCTTCAAGACATCATCCAAATGAAGAGAGTTGGAAAGATTCAAGGTTGATCAAGACTAAGTCAAGAGTGAATCAAGTTGATCAACTCACAAAGCGTAGAAGATGTACCGAGAGGGATCAAGTGATCCCATGGTATGGTAAGCATTGTCAATTACGCTCTGTGTACTAACCCATGGTCTTCGTGAGAGTTCTTTGTGGGGTTAGGATGCTGTGTGAAAGTTCAAGTGATGCATCACGAAGAGATCAAGTGCTTGAAGCTTGCCGCCCATTGTGGTGACAATGGACTTGTGAAGATGAGCCGAAGAGTGGCTCACCCATAGTGTACTATGGGGGAGCAACCATCTAGTCTTCATCGAGCCAACGCAATCAAGAAAGGTGGTCCAACTTGAGGGAGTCAAGATCGTCATCATCTAGCTCAAGTGGACCATGTGCAAGGCAAAGGTTTTCCCTTGATAGGTTTTATATTTTACCAGTCTCATGGTGGTAGTTGGGAGACCGGGTTATAGGATCGTTTGCCGTACTATCAAGGGGGGCTCTCTAGTTGGTAGCTTGATCGTATCGTCAGTAGAGAGCTCAAACCATTATATCCTTGCATCATGTTTCTTGGTTCTTGTTTGGCTCTCTTTGTGAGTCTTAGAGCTTATGGTCATCTTTATGACAAGCTTGAGTTCATCGAAAATGGAGTTTGCATGCATCTTCTATGATGTTTTCGGTGTTGGAGGTTTTACCGGTCTTATCCGAGGAAGGGTTCTCGCCATTTTCTTATGAGACTTTTCTAATTTTCTTCTTGTTGATATTTCTTTCAAGATTGTAGTAGCCCTTGTCGCTAGCTTTCCAATAAACTTGGTTTCATCGAATTCGGAGTCCGTTTGCAAAAGCTGTGGCAGTTTTGGTGTTCTGAAAAGTCTGCAGCGGTACTACCGCGAATTGGAGCGGATGTAAGTTTTTACTACCGCTCCAGAGCGGTACTACCGCGGCTCCTACAACGGTAGTACCGCTCCGGACCAAAAACTCGTCCCAAGTCCTGTGGTGGTAGGCCCGGATGTAATTTTTTAGTACCGCTCGCAAGCAGTAGTACCGCTACCCTTAGCAGTAGTACCGCTGTCCCGAGCGGTAGTACCGTGAGGTCAAGCGGTACTACCGCTCCGACGGTTCTTCTGGCCTTTTTGCCTCCTCGCTGTTGTGTTTGAAAGGGGTATTAGCGCCCTAGTGGTAGTACTGCTCCTTGGAGCGGTAGTACCGCTCTGTGCAGACTGTGAGCACAACGGTTGGATTTTTTCCCACCTATAAAAGGGGGTCTTCTTCCCCAATGAATCTTATCTCTTGAGCTCGTGTTCTTTCCCCATTGTTGACCTTCTTCGAGCTTGCTAACTCTCAATCCCTCCATGGATTCTTGCAAGTTTTTGAGGGAAAAGAGAGAGGAAATCTAGATCCACATTTCCACCAATCACTTTCTCCTCTATGTGAGGGGAACCCCTTGGATCTAGATCTTGGAGTTCTTGGTTTTCTCCTTCTTGTTATTCCTCTTATCTTCCTCCCTAGCATTAGTTGCTTCGGTGGGATTTGAGAGAGAAGGACTTGGGCACTCCATGTGCCCTTGCCATTGCATTTGCTGCATCGGTTTGAGTTCTCCACGTGATACGTGGAAGTTACAAGTTGAGAAGCTTATTACTCTAGGGTGCTTGGCACCCTTGAGCTTGTTACTCTTGGGTGTTTGGACACCCTAGAGCTTGTCCTCTTGGGTGCCTTGGCGCCCTAGACGGTTGGTGTTGTTCGGAGCTCAATCATTGTGGTGTAAAGCTCCGGGCAAGCGTCGGGGTCTCCAATTAGGTTGTGGAGATCGCCCCGAGCAATTTGACGGGTACCGGTGACCGCCCCCAAGGGTTGCCAAAGTGTACGGGTTCGGTGACTGCCCCCAAGGGTTGCCATTTGTCCGGGTTCGGTGACCGCCCTCAAGGGTCCCTTAGTGGAATCACAGCATCTTGCATTGTGCGAGGGCGTGAGGAGATTACGGTGGCCCTAGTGGTTTCTTGGGGAGCATTGTTCCTCCACACCGCTCCAAACAGAGATTAGCATCCGCAAGGGTGTGAACTTCGGGATACATCGTCGTCTCCGCGTGCCTCAGTTATCTCTTACCCGAGCCCTTTACTTATGCACTTTACTTTGTGATAACCGTATTGTTTCTTGTCGTATATCTTGCTATCACTTAGTTGTTTATCTTGCTTAGTATAAGTTGTAGGTGCATGATACGTCTCTAACGTATCTACTTTTCCAAACACTTTTGCCCTTGTTTTGGACTCTAACTTGCATGATTTGAATGAAACTAACCCGGACTGACGCTGTTTTCAGCAGAACTGCCATGATGTTGTTTTATGTGTAGAAAAGAAAAGTTCTTGGAATGTCCTGGAAATCCACGGAGGCACTTTTTGGAATTTATAAGAATTATTGGGCGAAAGAAATACACCAGGGGGCCCACACCCTGTCCACGAGACAGGGGGCGCGCCCCCTACGCTGGGCGCCCCCCTATCTTGTGGGACCCCTGGACCTCCACCGACCTCAACTCCAACTCCATACATTCACGTTCGGGGATAAAAAAATAAAAGAGAAAGTTTCATCGTGTTTTACGGCATGGAGCCGCCGCCAAGCCCTAATCTCTCTCGGGAGGGCTGATCTGGAGTCCGTTCGGGGCTCCAGAGAGGGGGATTCATTGCCCTCATCATCATCACCCATCCTCCATCACCAATTTCATGATGCTCACCGTTGTGCGTGAGTAATTCCATCGTAGGCTTGCTGGACGGTGATGGGTTGGATGAGATTTACCATGTAATCAAGTTAGTTTTGTTAGGGTTTGATCCCTAGTATCCACTATGTTCTGAGATTGATGTTGCTATGACTTAGCTATGCTTAATGCTTGTCACTAGGGCCCGAGTGCCATGATTTCAGATCCTAACCTATTATGTTTTCATGAATATATGTGTGTTCTTGATCCTATCTTGCAAGTCTATAGTCACCTATTATGTGTTATGATCCAACAACCCCGAAGTGACAATAATCGGGATACTTCTCGGTGATGACCGTAGTTTGAGGAGTTCATGTATTCACTATGTGCTAATGCTTTGTTCCGGTTATCTATTAAAAGGAGGCCTTAATATCCCTTAGTTTCAGCTAGGACCCCGCTGCCACGGGAGGGTAGGACAAAAGATGTCATGCAAGTTCTTTTCCATAAGCACGTATGACTATTTAAGGAATACATGCCTACATTACATTGATGAACTGGAGCTAGTTCTGTGTCACCCTATGTTATAGCTATTACATGAGGAATAGCATCCGGCATAATTATCCATCACCGATCCATTGCCTACGAGCTTTTCACATATTGTTCTTCGCTTATTTACTTTTCCGTTGCTACTGTTACAATTACTACAAAACCCAAAAACATTATTTTGCTACCGTTACCTTTATTATCATACTACTTTTATTACTAAATACTTTGCTGTAGATACTAAGTTATCCAGGTGTGGTTGATTGACAACTCAACTACTAATACTCAATAATATTCTTTGGCTCCCCTTGTGTCGAATCAATAAATTTGGGTTGAATACTTTACCCTCGAAAGCTGTTGCGATCCCCTACACTTGTGGGTTATCAAGACTAATTCCTAGCGCCGTTGCCGGGGAGCATAGCTCTATTCTCTGAGTCACTTGGGATTTATATCTGTTGATCACTATGAAGAACTTGAAATACGACAGAACTACAATTTTTCCCTCAACTACGAGGGGAGGTAAGGAACTGCCATCTAGCTCTGCACTAGATTCTCCTTCCGTTATTAGTAAGCTTGCGACACCTAAACCTGCTACTGCTATGAATTCTGATATGTCGCATGTTATTGATGATGCCACTTCTGCTATGCATGATGGAACTACTTCTGTGCGTGATACTACTTTGCCATTAGGTGAATTTCTTGATGAACAACTTGCTAGAGTTAGGGGGAACGAAATTATTGAAGATGCTATTATTGATGATAGTGATGATGAAAATTCTCCCAATGATTATGAATTGCCTATTGTTCCTAAGGGTTAAGTTATGAATGAAGAAGCTGCTAGAGCTATATTTGCTTGCAATGATAGATATGATCTTAAGAAATTATTAGCTAAATGGAAGCAGCAGTCTCTTAATGCTAGAATGAAACCTGACCCTGCTTTTGCTACTTCATCTATCTGTGTTACTGATAAGGATTATGAATTCTCTGTTGATCCTGAAATTATTACTTTAGTTGAATCTGATCCTTTTTATGGCCTTGAATTTGAAACTGTTGTGCACATCTTACCAAGTTGAATGATATAGCTACCCTATTTACTAGTGATGAGAAGTCTCACTATTTTTGTTCTCATTAAAGGGTGATGCTAAGACTTGGTATAATTCTCTTGCTCCTGGTTGTGTGCGTAGTCCCCAGGATATGATTTATTACTTCTCTGCTAAATATTTCCCTGCTCATAAGAAACAAGTTGCCTTGCGGGAAATATATAATTTTGTGCAAATCAAAGAAGAGAGTCTCCCACAAGCTTGGGGGCGGCTTATCCGGTTACTTAATGCTTTGCCCGATCATCCTCTTAAGAAAAATGAAATACTTGATATCTTTTATAATGGACTAACCGATGCTTCCAAGGACTATTTGGATAGTTGTGCTGGTTGTGTTTTCAGGGAAAGAAATGTCGACGAAGCTGAATTATTATTGAATAATATGTTGACTAATGAAAATAATTGGACTCTTCCTGAGCCAATTCCTGAAGCAATTCCTGAACCAATTGAGCCAACTCCTGAGCCGATTCCTAAAGCCACTCCGAAGAAGAGAGGTGTTTTATTTCATAGTCCTGAAGATATGCAAGAGGCAAAGAAATCAATGAAAGAAAACGGTATTAAAGCTGAAGATGTTAAGAATTTACCTCCTATTAAAGAAATACATGGTCTTAATATACCGCCTATTGAAGAACCACATTGTCTTGATAACCCGACACATGTATTAAAGGTAAATTCTTTCTATAGATATGATAAAGTTGAAACCCCCTCTACTAAATTTCATAGCCCATGCTTAGATGAATTTGATGACTTTATGGCTAGATAAGAATTTTTTAATGCTTATGTTGGTAGAGAGTTAAAGAATAATGCTTTCGAGATAGCACGCGTGAGCGATAATATGGCTAGAGTTAAAGGTGAACTCAAACTCATTAGCAAATATACTTCTATGGTTGCTACTCAAGCTGAGCAAGTACTCAAAGCTCAAAATGATTTTCTTGATGAATTAAATAATAAAAATGACTTTGCTGTTATAGTGGCTACTAGAACTGGTAGAATGACTCAGGAACCTTTGTATCCTGAATGCCACCCTAAGAGAATCGAGCAAGATTCTCAGAGAAACAATTTAGAGGCACCTAGTTCTTCTAAAAAGAAGAAAAAGAAAAATGGCATGACTTTGCATGCTTCTAGTGAACCTACTGTAGACACACCTGAGAATCGCAATGATATTTCTATTTCTGATGCTGAAACACATTCAGGTGATGAACATGAACCTAGTGATAATGTTAATGATAATGCTCATGTTGGTTCTCAACCTAGCAAAAACAATGAAGTAGAGATTGAACATGTTGTTGATCTTGATAACCCACAATCAAAGAATCAACGTTATGATAAGAAAGATTTTTTTGCTAGGAAGCACGGTAGAGAAAGAGAACCATGGGTTCAGAAAGCCATGCCCTTTCCTCCTAAACCATCCAAAACAAAGGATGATGAGGATTTTGAGCGCTTGGCTGAAATGATTAGACCTATTTTCTTACGTATGCGCTTAACTGATATGCTGAAAGGAAATCCTTATGCTAAGTATATGAAGGATATCATCACAAACAAAAGAAAGATACCGGAAGCTGAAATTTCCACCATGCTTGCTAATTACACCTTTAAGGGTGGAATACCAAAGAAACTTGAAATCCGGTGTACCAACTATACCATGCTCCATTAAAAGAAATTATGTTGGAACTGCTTTATGTGATCTTGGAGCCGGTGTTAGTGTTATGCCTCTCTCTTTATATCGTAGACTTGAATTTAATAAGTTGACACCTACTGAAATATCTTTGCAAATGGCTGATAAATCAACTGCTATATCTATCGGTATTTGGGAGGATGTGCCTGTTGTGGTTGCAAATGTCACTATCTTAACGGACTTTGTCATTCTTGATATTCCCGAGGACGATAGTATGTCTATTATCCTTGGTAGACCTTTTTTGAACACTGCAGGGGCTGTTATTGATTGCAACAAAGGCAATGTCACTTTTTATGTTAATCGTAATGAGCATACAGTACACTTTCCGAGGAAACAATCTCAAGTTCATAGCATCAATTCTATTGGAAAAGTTCCAACTATCATTATTGGAGGTTTTGAATTTCCTCTCCCTACTGTCAAGAAAAAGTATGATATTCTTATTATTGGGGATTTTCATATCCCTGTTGAGGTAACTTAGTGTTATTCAAAATTTCTCCGGTTCCGTGTTATTCGGAATGAGTTTGTTAACAAGACTTGATCAACCTTGTTAGTGGATTCATTTTGATGATCACGAGATGGATGAAACTAGAAGGCACAACCTTGTGTACCCTCTTTTTACTTTCTGTTATTTAGAATAAATAAAGCAAAAATAGTATTATCTGTCTGTTTTCTGAATTATCCATGCATTAAAAAATATCCCAAAAATAAAAGTGCTCCAAATGCCCTACAAATTTAGTATGATTTTTTATGGAATATTTGAGGATTTTAGGCACTTAAAACACTGCAGGAGGGGCAAGTACCAGGCCACGAGAGTGGTGGGCGCGCCCACCCCACCTAGGTGCGCCCCCCTGTCTCGTGGGCCCCTGGTGGCCCCCCTCCACTTATGCCAGCACCCACACACTTCATCTTCTACCCAAAAAATCCCCATCCAGCTCAAGCATGAGTTCTAGCTCATTTTGTTGTGATTTTTGATCTCCTTGCTCAAAGCTCCATTCACAAAACTGCTTTGGGGGATTGTTGCTTGGTATGTGACTCCTCCATTGGTCCAATTACTTTTTATTATAGTGCTTTATTCATTGTAAATTTTTGCTACATAGGTGACCATGTTCTTGAGCTTGCATGTTAAATTTATGAGGTCCCAAGCAATTCTAATGCATGATATAGGCCCTAGGCACTTGTAGGAGTAGTTGCTACCAATCTTGTTTAGTTTTATTCACTTTTATTTTCAAGTTACTAAAATTTCAGAATTATTTCAGAAAAAGAATTATGCTTAGAAGAATGTACCAAGGTGGTTCCTCGGTGAAGAAAGGGCCTAGGATTGCTATACGTGAGCAAGATGTTGAATTACCGAGGGACGCGGATGTACGAGCTTGTGAGTGGCCATCCGATGATTTTATGGTCGAAGCAGGTTTCAAGGAGGAATTTGACGCGTATATGCGTAATGCCGAGCTGGAGGACTTCTTACAAGATAAGTGTCCTCAGTACTATCAATTGACTGATTCCTTTGTGCGGAGGTTTAAATATAACTGTGCGTGTAATTCTCTTAGTGTCATATTTGATATTTATGATACACCTTATACCATGGACTTAGAGGATTTCACAACTGCTTGCAAACTCCCGCAGTGGGGTAATATTAATGATCCTCACAAATCTGAATTTAGAGATTTCCTTGCTAGTATTGCTATGGGAGAATATAGGGACATAGCACAAGCTACCATAGGGAGCATTCATTTTCCTACTATACATTATTTTGCTCTCTTCATTGGTAGATGTATTAACGGTAAGGATGAAGCATGTCACATGTGTGGCCCTGATCTGTGTGTCCTCAAGAGTGCTGTGTTAGGTTATAAAGGTTATAACTTGGGGGCAATAGTTGCACGTAGGTTGCAGAATAATAGTAGAAAGGGAAATTTATTTGGAGGAATTTATGCAACCCGTGTGGCTAATTATCTTGGTATAGCCCCATGAGTGTAACATCCCAAAATTCTAAATTTTGGAATGTTATATTAAATAGATAGTTTTGATTGATTGGCTGAAAGTGAGTGAATTCGAAACTTTTTTGAAAGTTAAATGAGAGGGAATAAAAGGACTTCCCAAACTTTCATTTTATTTTCTGATCTTCATGAATTCAAATTCTTTTCACCACAAAACCCCTGGAGAGAAGATGACATGACTTCTTCCATTTATTTAAATGACAAGGGGTGTTGAAAATATTTGAATTTCATTTGGAAAATATTTCCAATCCAGGAACTTTATGCAACTCAATGATTTTCACGAGCGAAGATAAAATGACTTCTTCAAAACATATGAAATATGAGTTGGGAGTTTCAAAGAATTAAATTCAAAGTTCTTTTGAATTTATTTTCAATTTGGAGTTATTTGAGTTTTATTCAAATTATTTTTATCCAAAAATAAAATATACAGAAATTAGGGTAACATGATTCCCTACATCAGAAAAATGGAGAGAAATAAATTTGAATTAATTTTGGTATTTTTAAAATCATTTTTACTGGATTTTACTAGAGCACAAGCACTCTTTGCTTTATTTAAAATTCCGAGGACTTTATTTGAAGCTAGAATAATGTTCATCTTGTAGGAAATCTTTTTCTGAAAATTGTGATATATTATATGCCTATATAATATTTTTATTTATTTTGTTATTATTATTTTTGTTTGTCTGCAAAAAAAATATTTTAAAAAAAATCCTCTTGCCGACTGGGCCGGCCCAGCCCCTGCCAGGCCAAGGCCCAGCCCAGCGCGCCGCCTCGCTCCCGTCCCCGACCGGGACTCCTCCCGAGTCCGCCACCGCGCCGCCATGGACGTCGTGCCGCCTCCGGCCTCCTCTGCCCCCTCCTCCAAGAAGCCACCACCCACCTCCGCCTTTATATAGTGCAACCGGGACCGCGGGATCCCGTTTTCGCCGCCGCCGCCACTCCTCGTCCCGCACCTCGCCGGAACCACGCCGCCGAACCGCCGCCTCGCCTTCCGTCGCCGCCGCCGAGCTTCCTCGCCCTCGCCTCCTCCTCTCCTCGACAGCCGCCGCCGCTGCTTGACATCGCCGCCGCCCCTAGACGCCGCCCGTCGCCCGCGCACGCAAGACGCCCTGATGCCCGCACAGGAGTTCGCTGCCAGCCGGATCCGCTCCGCCGCCAGAACTGCCGGTTTATTTTCCGGTCCGATAATAAACCACTCCAGTCCATCGGTTTTCTTTTAGGTTTACGCTTTTTGACTTAAAAACTTAGATCCGTTTATTCTTTTTAGCTAGATCTAATTTAACGAACGTTTTCTGTTTAGGAAGTTTTAGTGAACGTTTTCGTTCTGTAGTACTGTTTAACGAACGTTCGTTATTTAGTTTTTTCTTTCTATGTTAGTTAATTAGTTTCTTTACAGTTTAGCCCCTAGTTTTCAAGCGATCACTACTTTTTACTCGTTTGTCCAAATCCAATGAAACCAACGCCTACTTCTTCATTATGATCTCCTCTATCCAGTAAAACAACTTAAACATATTTTTGAAAGTTTAAAATTTGAATTTCAAACAGTTTTGTATTTGAACTTCGTTTGATTATAACTTGAGTTTTATAACTCCGTTTGAGTTGATTGTTTTTGCAAATCGAAGCTCTTGACCTAAACTTTTTGATAAGGCCAAATTCAGTTAATTTTGGTACTGTTAGAAATTGTTTTCTGTTGCAAGAGTTTTTTGCATGTTTTCGAAGTTTTACGAATTGTTTTCTTCGTTCTTTTGATGCTTTTGAGTGATTGCTTATGTGTGGTTACTATTGCTTGCTTACGATAGACTGACCGGACTGTGACGCGTAGAACTATCAAGAGTTTTGAGTGCGAATCATCTTCATCAACATTGCAGGCAAGTTCACACTTTGATCATATCCCTTTTCATACCCAGTTTTTATGCATTAGTTTCAATCCTCAAACATTGCATGATTAGGATCTTATTAATTTGTGGGTTTTGGGAAGTAGATGAGATAGTACCTATTGCCCTGTTTTATTATCAAACCCTTGGGAGTTACTTCTACGTTTGCTTATTATGCCATGCTATGCTAGTAGACGTGGAATGGGTGAGTGTATCCATGATAGATGTGAGATTGTTAATTAATGGTTTATTTAAGGTGGCAACTTTAATACACATCTGGGTGGATTGAGGTACCTGGGTATTCCAGGATTGCCTATTTGTTTTTGGACCGCCACCCAGGCCCAAAGGGATCATAAGATTATTCATGCTAGAAACTTCCGTGTGCAGCCACATGCTATTATGGGCTCTAGCATAGTTAGACTAAGTTGTGCGAACTCTTACAGTGGTAGACTAGTAGATGTAGGGGATGTAGGTTGGTACATTCTACCCATCGTAAGGTGCTAGCGCTTCTGAAAGACTATGTCTCGGTCATCCGTTTCTCAAACACCATGTAGTGCGAGAATCCCAACGGAGGAGATCGAGTCATGTGGGGAAAAGTGCCCAAACCTCTGCAGAGTGTACAAACTAATCATGGTTAGCTGTGTCCCCGGTTATGGACGTTTTGAGTATCTAGTACTTGGATTATCATGTGAATCTCATGATGTTACTTTAATTAATCTTGTTGGGTTTTAATGATGATGTTACTTAATTGGGATTGAGAATGCTGTCAACCATTCTCAATGTTTAACAACCACCATGATAGTTAATTAAAATTTATTCCTTTGTAGTAGGGAAAAATTGGCTTTTCGCAAAAACATTATAACCATAGAGCTTTTCCACCAGCCAAATATGCATGTAGTGATAGCCTTTATTCATCATTATCCTATGGTGTGAATTTGCCAATACATTCAATGTACTGACCCCTTGTGGCTGCAACGTCTCATGTTGCAGGATCTTACGACGAGTAAGTGATACGTTAGGGTTATGATTTATACACTCAACTTTGCCGTTGGTGTTGATGAGAATCCACAACCTTGTTACTTCCGCTATTTGGATTGAGGTAATAGTATTTAGGTTACTTTATACTCCCTCCATTCCTAAATATTTGTCTTTTTAGAAACTTTAAATGGACTACCACATACCGATGTATATAGACATATTTTAGAGTGTAGATTCACTCATTTTACTTCGTATGTAGTCACTTGTTAAAATATCTAGAAAGACAAATATTTAGGAACGGAGGAAGTACATGTGATTTACCTTTGTTATAAATCCTCGAGTACTGTGTGTGTCAGCATACCGATCCAGGGATGACACTTAAGCACAGAGACTTGATCCATTCGGGTCGGGTCGCTAGAAGATGGAATCAGAGCACATGTTGACTGTAGGACGTGACCCTAGAAACTGGCAAGCCCATATGAAAAGATTTTTCTCTACAACTTTCTTTTCAAAAGGATCTTTTCCCTCTCTTCTCTTCTGAGCTTATCAAATATTCCCTTTTAGTGAGACCATACCCTTTCCCCTTTTGACCCCTCGAAGACTCGACTGATAGACCACTCCAAGAAGGACCAGATATCAGACAACAAAGACCACCTTAAAATAAAGAGGATTTTTACTGTGCGTTACAATGATGGAAACTACAACTGTTGAAGACTCTAGAGACTAGGAGAATTTTAAGGCTTTGAAGACTTTCCAGATTTGGTATGACCAAGGAAGGCTACACTTATGGAACTGGATAGACTATGGAAGCTGTCAATACCCTAGATCAAGGTGTATCGGAGAAAGACCTGAACATGGAGCATTAGAACTCAAAGTTTTGTTAAGAAAACACTAAGGCGGGAGATATCAATTATGGAATGATATCTCATGGAAATGACAAAGAGCAGAAACATGGACATTCATGATGTTATCGTTCGCCTATGTTATTGTTACCACGCGGAGTTAAGCATGCAGATACAAGGAAGGATTGGATGGTAGAAAGCTGATGGAGCACCCATCAACAAAGGATGCAGATTTAACCTTAGCTGGTGTATCGCCAGGATCTGGAGTATTACATCAAGGATTTTAAGATGGACTTTAGGAAGTCATATTTGACAAGGAGGCAATTCGTGAAGAACTCAGGAACCAGAAGCTAAAAGTAGCCAAGCTGGAGGAGCAAAACCTCGAGATACAGGAGATTCGTCAGGAACTGAAGGACAGGAGGACATGCTTCATGCCAAGGATGTTGAGGTCCAGAAGTTTGGAAAGCAACTCCAGAAATATTGAAAGACGCCACGAGAGACTTTGCGTCAAAAGAGATGAACTGGCAAAAGAACTTAAGAAGGACAAGCACGATCAGACGAAGCCATCTGAGACATGATCAAGACTTGAAGAGTTTGGTGACGTTGAAGATTTATTAACCATTAGAAGACCAAACCCCATTATACCTACGTTACATGCAACGTTTGTGAGCTGTCATTTGTTTGATGTTTTTCCAACAGCCACAAATAAAATGCCCTTTTCAAACTGTTGTTTGTATTGTGTGTATCCCCTCTCTATCTCTCTTATCTCACCCCAAAACCCCTGGACCCAATAGAGGATGAATGGAGATGAGCTCATATTATCTGGACCGATGAGTCAATTGGAGACGGACCAATGGATTCAGAACATGGAGGATCACATGAAGAATAACTCTATAGACGGAAGGATATGGCTCAGCATGCTCTTCAATGCTTTGAAAAAAAGGTGCTACAACTTCGTGGAGGATGTACCAAACATCAATGGATGGCAAGGAGTAACCACTTGGAAGGAATTTAAGTTGACTTTGCTAAAGTCTTAGTTTGTGTCCCAAAAATTGAAGCCTTATGGAAAGGATATAAAGAAATCTTGTGCATACAAGCTTTGTGGAGAAATAGGACACAACCATAAAGAATACAAGGACGAATACCCTCATAAGCGGGGGATTACCAAAGAAAGTTAGCCGAGGATCTCAGGGAACTTTGGTTGGAGATTGTTTCTGAAGGTTTTGTTGCAGAAATGGAAGTTCAGTCTACATTGTTGGAAAAGATTCGTGAAGCTCAGAAGTATGACAAAGAGATTGCTGAGATAAAAGAGAGGATGAGCAAAGAAAAGGACAAAGGTTTTCGTAAGGATGATCATGACACCTTATGTTTCGAGGACCGTGAATATGTTCCCAATAATGCAAGGATCGGGAAGTAAATACTTCAGGAGGCTCATGACTCACCATACTCGATTCACCCTGGAAACACCAAGATGTATTTGGATTTGAAGGAGCATTTCTGGTGGACTGGTATGAAGAAGGATATTGCGGAGTATGTAGTCATAGGTGATGTATGCCAGAGAGTAAAGGCAGAACATCAGAAGCCAGCCGGATTACTACAGCCTATGTCGATACCCAAATGGAAGCAAGATAAGCTTGGCATGGATTTCCTTACCGGATTTCCCAGAACCCGATTGGGATATGATTCTATTTGGGTAGTAGTTGATTCGCTTGACCAAAGTGGCTCACTTTATCCCAGTGAAAACCACCCATAAAAGTGCGAAGTTGGCGAAGATATATTTGACTAGGATCATGTGTCTGCATGGAGTTCCGAAGACCATCGTATCACATAGAGGAACACAGTTTACCTCAAAGTTTTGGAATCAGCTGCACCAGACCTTGGGTACTAGGCTAGAGTTCAGTACAGCCTTTTGTCTGCAGACAGATGGATAGATTGAGAGAGTCGATCAGATTCTGTAGAACATGTTGAGAGCATGTGCGCTAGATTATGGATCTAGTAGGGATGATAATCTACCTTACGCAGAGTTCTCATTCAACAACAGCTACCAAGTCAGTTTGAAGATGGCCCCTTTTGAAGCTTTGTATGGGAGAAGGAGCCAGACACTGTTGATTTGGGATGAAGTTGGAGACCATCAGTTGTTTGGACCAAATGTGATCAAGGAGTCAGAAGAGAATGTTAAGTTGATTCGAGATAGACTGAAGGTAGCTCAGTCCAGGCAGAAGAGTTATGCAGACTAGAAAACGCAAGGAGGTAGTCTATGAAATTGGAGAAAGAGCATGTCTTCGTGTGTCCCGTCTGCGAGGAGTTAAACGATTTGAAGTTAAGGGAAAGTTAGCCCCGAGACTTGTAGGACCATACCGAGTTTTGGAGCATATGGGAGAAGTGGCCAACAAGTTGGAGTCACCCGAAGGACTGTCAGGAGTTCATATGTTGTATTTCACGTTTCCCAGTTGAAGAAGTGCCATGCAGAGATGGCCAATATTCCCCTGTAAGTATGCTTGGCCCTGGAAAGGATAATGATGTTCCACGAAGTGGAGTATGGACTTCATAAGTATAAGTTTTTATCTCGGTATGTGGGACATCCCACGAGGATGAAGAGATGAATTACTATTGGATATAAAGGAGGTATGATGTTGGAAATATGGATCAATGGAAATTCCATGATGAGTCTGAGTAATCATGTCAGAGTTTGGTGCCAATAGAAGAAAGGAAGACAATACAATTGGATGGATTTTAATTATGCTAGGAAGCTGGAAGTTGGATGTTGGATTAAAGATCAGTTGCCTCGAGGATGAGTTCAAGGTTTACAAGTGATGAGATGGGCCATAACCCACAGGCCCCAGGACCTGCCAAGAAGCAAGCACTCTCTTGCTGAAGGAAAAACCCGGGAAAGAGTTACCATTTTATCAACAGACGATCCTATAGGAGTTTACGCAAAACCTGAGAGTTGTGAAGGAATGATAGATGTTTGTTGGCTTGCAAAATCAATGGATTTATCCGAACTTGGTTCGTTGACAAGAGAAATTCTGCAATGCTTGTGAGGATGACCAAGTGTTAGAATGCGAGATTCGCTAAACCATATACAAGATAATGATTTGGGTGCGGGATGGATTGATCACCATACCGACTTACTCTTATTATTCGCCTTGCTATGTGGGATGGTAAATCTGAGTGACTTACCTATAGTAGAGTGACGATGATCAAAACCTTGTTTAAACCTTAGAATGGTATAAGTACTTTTCCCTTGTACAAGGCAGTTGTTGCCAAATCATAGGACATACAGTGAGGCTCAAACCAGACCCATTACCTGCAGGAGAAACCATAAATTGTTGACCACCATGAGATATCGATAGTTGTTTAGTATTGGCGCCAGACCCGTCAGCTAAGAAGACCCAGTCTCGGAATAACCTTGCCAGATGAAATGGATACAAGAATTGAGAAAAAGGTTACGCCACTACCGAAAGAGGCCAGATAAGGAATTTTCCCGAGATCTGAAGATACCGACACTGTCAGGAATAAGGATGGAGTATATGAGTTTTGATGGAACCATAACAATGCTTCTAAGGGTGGTAGCATCCCAGACCTTGTGTGATGATCGATGGATTTTGAGAAGACCCCGACCCTAACCTATTTCTTGCTAGCCTCTCCGAATCTCGAGGACGAGATTCATTTTAAAGGTGGTAGGTTTGTAACATCCCAAAATTCTAAATTTTGGAATGATATATTAAATAGATAGTTTTGATTGATTGTTTGATTGATTGACTGAAAGTCAGTGAATTCGAAACTTTTCTGAAAGTTAAATGAGAGGGAATAAAAGGACTTCCCAAACTTTCATTTTCTTTTCTGATCTTCATGAATTCAAATTCTTTTCACCACAAAACCCTTGGAGAGAAGATGACATGACTTCTTCCATTTATTTAAATGACAAGGGGTGTTGAAAATATTTGAATTTCATTTGGAAAATATTTCCAACCCAGGAACTTTATGCAACTCAATGATTTTTTCACGAGCGAAGATAAAATGGCTTCTTCAAAACATATGAAATATGAGTTGGGAGTTTCAAAGAATTAAATTCAAAGTTCTTTTGAATTTATTTTCAATTTGGAGTTATTTGAGTTTTATTCAAATTATTTTTCTCCAAAAATAAAATATACAGAAATTAGGGTAACATGATTCCCTACATCAGAAAAATGGAGAGAAATAAATTTGAATTAATTTTGGTATTTTTAAAATGATTTTTACTCGATTTTACTAGAGAAGAAGCACTCTTTGCTTTATTTAAAAATCCTAAGGACATCATTTGAACCTAGAATAATGTTCATCTTGTAGGAAATCTTTTTCTGAAAATTTTAATATATTATATGCCTATATAATATTTTTATTTATTTTGTTACTATTATTTATGTTTGTCTACAAAAAAAAAGTTTTAAAAAAATCCTCTTGCCGACTCGGCCGGCCAGGCTCCTGCCAGGCCAAGGCCCAGCCCAGCGGCCTCCTCGCTCCCGTCCCCGATCGGGACTCCTCCCGAGTCCGCCGCCGCGCCGCCATGGACGTCGGGCCGCCTCCGGCCTCCTCTACCCCCTCCTCCAAGAAGCCACCACCCACCTCCGCCTTTATATAGCGCGACCGGGACCGCGGGATCCCGTTTTTGCCGCGGCCGCCACTCCTCGTCCCGCACCTCGCCGGAACCGCGCCGCCGCACTGCCGCCGCCGCCGAGCTTCCTCGCCCTCGCCTCCTCCTCTCCTCGACAGCTGCCGCCGCTGCTTGACATCGCCGCCGCCCCTGGACGCCGCCGTCGCCCGCGCACGCAAGCTGCCCCGATGCCCGCGCCGGAGTTCGCTGCCGGCCGGATCCGCTTCGCCACCAGAACCGCCGGTTTATTTTCCGGTCCGATAATAAACCACCCGGTCCATCGGTTTTCTTTTAGGTTTACGGTTTTTGACTTAAAAACTCAGATCGGTTTATTTTTTTAGCTAGATCTAATTTAACGAACGTTCTCTGTTTAGGAAGTTTTAGTGAACGTTTTCGTTCTTTAGTAGTGTGTAACGAACGTTCGTTATTTAGTTTTTTTCTTTCTATGTTAGTTAATTAGTTTCTTTATAGTTTAGCCCCTAGTTTTCAAGCGATCACTACTTTTTACTCGTTTGTCCAAATCCAACGAAACCAACGCCTACTTCTTCATTATGATCTCCTATATCCAGTAAAACAACTTAAACATATTTTTGAAAGTTTTAAAATTTGAATTTCAAACAGTTTTGTATTTGAACTTCGTTTGATTATAACTTGAGTTTTATAACTCTGTTTGAGTTGATTCCTTTTGCAAATCAAAGCTCTTGACCTAAACTTTCTGATAAGGCCAAATTCAGTTAATTTTGGTATTGTTAGAAATTGTTTTCTGTTGCAAGAGTTATTTGCATGTTTTCGAAGTTTTACGAATTGTTTTCTTCGCTCTTTTGATGCTTTTGAGTGATTGTTTATGTGTGGTTACTATTGCTTGCTTACGATAGATTGACCGGAGTGTGACGCGTAGATCTATCAAGAGTTTTGATTGCGAATCATCTTCATCAACATTGCAGGAAAGTTCACACTTTGATCATATCCCTTTTCATACCCAGTTTTTATGCATTAGTTTCAATCCTCAAACATTGCATGATTAGGATCTTATTAAATTGTGGGTTTTGGGAAGTAGATGAGGTAGTACCTATTGCCACGTTTTATTATCAAACTCTTGGGAGTTACTTCTACGTTTGCTTATTATGTCATGCTATGCTAGTAGACATGGATTGGGTGAGTGTATCCATGACAGATGTGAGATTGTTAATTAATGGTTTATTTAAGGTGGCAACTTTAATACACATCTGGGTGAATTGAGGTACCTGGGTATTCCAAGATTGCCTATTTGTTTTTGGACCGCCACCCAGGCCCAAAGGGATCATAAGATTATTCATGCTTGAAACTTCCGTGTGCAGCCACATGCTATTATGGGCTCTAGCATAGTTGACTAAGTCGTGCGAACTCTTACAGTGGTAGACTAGCAGATGTAGGGGATGTAGGTTGGTACGGTCTACCCATCGTAAGGTGCTAGCGCTTCTGAAAGACTATGTCTCGGTCATCCGTTTCTCAAACACCATGTAGTGCGAGAATCCCAACGGAGGAGATCGAGTCATGTGGGGAAAAGTGCGCAAACCTCTGCAGAGTGTACAAACTAATCATGGTTAGCAGTGTCCCCGGTTATGGACGTTTTGAGTATCTAGTACTTGGATTATCATGTGAATCTCATCATGTTACTTTAATTAATCTTGTTGGGTTTTAATGATGATGTTACTTAATTGGGATTGAGAATGCTGTCAACTATTCTCAATGTTTAACAACCACCATGATAGTTAAATAAAGTTTATTCCTTTGCAGTATGGAAAAATTGGCTTTTCGCAAAAACATTATAACCATAGAGCTTTTCCACCAGCCAAATATGCATGTAGTGATAGCCTTTATTCATCATTGTCCTATGGTGTGAATTTGCTAGTACATTCAATGTACTGACCCCTTGTGGCTGCAACGTCTCATGTTGCAGGATCTTACGACGAGTAAGTGATACGTTAGGGTTACGAGTTCTACACTCAACTTTGCCGTTGGTGTTGATGGGAATCCACAACCTTGTTACTTCCGCTATTTGGATTGAGGTAATAGTATTTACGTTACTTTATACATGTGATTTACCTCTGTTATAAATCCTCGAGTACTGTGTGTGTCAGCATACCGATCCAGGGATGACACTTAAGCACAGAGACTTGATCCATTCGGGTCGGGTCGCTACAATGAGAGGGAGATATGATAATACCTCCTGTTTATTTGGATTCTGAAGCTATGGTCAATCATCAATTTCTTGGGAGGAATGAACAATTCCTCCAATATCGACTAATCTATGAGAGACGCAACATCGTCCATGTTACTCTTCCTGCTCCCTACCTTTTTGATTATCTGGAAAAAGTAAGATATGTTGTCACCAGGGAGGAAGCAGCTGAACACGAGGGGAGAGCGGAGGCAGCTCGCCAACACGCTGCAGCTCAGGAGGCGGTTGCCGCTGCATCTCAGTACGACCCCAGTTTCACTTATGGATATCAGCCAGGCGGTCCTTTGTACTAGACCAACTTAGGCCAAAATCATAAGCTTGGGGGAGTACATATTTCTCACCGACTTTACATTCATGTTCACACACTAGTCGTCGGTGCTCATACTCTTTCATTGTATTATCCATGTTAGTTTAAATTTCCTTTTCTAGTTTTCTTCTTGTGTGTTTAATAAACCTTAAGAAAAAAACCAAAAAATTAGTTAGTTACTTTCCATGCTTTTAGTAGCATTTAAAATGAAAACCCAAAAAGATTTCTAGTTCTTCTTCTTACTTGTTGGGAGCTTTCCCACGTAAATAGTTTTATTTTATTTTCTTTCCTTTGGGGGTCGAGAAGACCATATTGAAAATGTTTAGTGGCTCTCATATGCGTGATTGTTTATTTAACTTAGAGCCCATATACTTGTCTTCTCTCTTCAGTTGAATGCTTGCAGATTCTAGCTTAGTCCAATGCATGTGCACTATTATTATTATACACATCGTTTGGTCGTGTAAGTGAAAGGCAATAATGACAATATATGATGGACTTATTGGGATGAGAAAAGCTGGTATGAACTCGACCTCTCTTGTTTTTGTAAATATGATGAGTTCATCGTTTCTGAGTCAGCTTATTATGAAGTAATCATATTTGCAATGACATTTAGAGATTATAGTTGCTTGTGCCATGCTTGATTAGCTATGAGTTATAATGGTTTACCTTGCGTGCCAACATGCCATTAGAATGATTATGATGTGGTATGATGGGATGGTATCCTCCTTTGAATGTATTGGGTGACTCGACTTGGCACATGTTCACGCATGTAGTTGAATCAAATCAACATAGCCTTCATGATATTTATGTTCATGGTGGATTATATCCTACTCATGCTTGTATTCGATGTGAATTAATTTTAATGCATGTTTATGACTGTTGTCGCTCTCTCAGTTGGTCGCTTCCCAGTCTTTTGGTAGCCTTCACCTGTAATAAGCGGGAATACTGCTTGTGCATCCAAACTCCTTAAACCCCAAAGTTGTTCCATATGAGTCCACCATACCTTCCTATATGTGGTATTTACCTGCCGTTCCAAGTAAATTTGTATGTGCCAAACTCCAAACCTTCAAATGAAATTCTGTTTTGTATGCTCGAGCAGCTCATGTTACAACTAGGGCTGCCTATATATTCCATGCTAGGTGGGTTATTCTCAAGAGGAGTGGACTCCGCTCCTCATTCACGAGAAAGGGAAGGTAACCGGGATGCCCATTCCCATGATCCAAAAAGATCAAAGCAAATCAAAATAATTAAACAAAACTCCCCCAGGGATGTTGCTAGTTGGAGGCGCTCATTGTTTCAAGCAAGCCATGGATTGATGCTTGTTGGTGGTTGGGGAAGTATAAACCTTTACCATTTTGTTTGGTAACTGCCTATAATGCATGTAGTATGGAAGATACATCCATCTCATAGTTGTTGCGTTGACAGCGGAAGTATGCCGCTCAAAATGCTATTCAATCTCTATTTTAAAATCGAGCTCTGGCACCTCTACAAATCCCTGCTTCCCTCTGCGAAGGTCCTATCTATTTACTTTTATGTTGAGTCATCACCCTTCTTATTAAAAAGCACCCGTTGGAGAGCACACTGTCATTTGCATTCATTACTATTGGTTTATATTGGGTATGACTTGACTGGATCTCTTTTACCATGAATTACAATGTTTAGTCAGTCCTTGATCTTTAAAGGTGCTCTGCATTTATGTTTTGCGGTCTCAGAAAGGGCTAGCGAGATACCATTTTGTTATATCATGTTATGATTGTTTTGAGAAAGTGTTGTCATCCGAGTTTTATTATTATGGCTCGCTAGCTGATTATGGTATTGATATGAGTAATTGTGAGACCTAAATGTTACTATGAGTATGGTTAGTTCATAATATTTGCTAACTTGAATGATGGCTTTTCATGTTTACAACAACAAGAGCAAACAGAGTTTGTAAAAGTTTTTCTTTATCACTTTCAGTTTATCAACTGAATTTCTTGAGGACAAGGAAAGGTTTAAGCTTGGGGGAGTTGATACGTCTCCAACGTATCTACTTTTTCAAACACTTTTGCCCTTGTTTTGGACTCTAACTTGCATGATTTGAATGAAACTAACCCGGACTGACGCTGTTTTCAGCAGAACTACCATGATGTTGTTTTATATGTAGAAAAGAAAAGTTCTTGGAATGTCTCGAAAATCCACGGAGGCACTTTTTGGAATTTATAAGAATTATTGGGCGAAAGAAATACACCAGGGGGCCCACACCCTGTCCACGAGACAGGGGGCCGCGACCCTCCCCCTGGGCGCGCCCCCCTATCTCGTGGCCCCCCTGGACCTCCACCAACCTCAACTCTAACTCCATATATTCACGTTCGGGGAGAGAAAAATCAGAGAGAAAGTTTCATCGCGTTTTACGACACAGAGCCGCCGCCAAGCCCTAATCTCTCTTGGGAGGGCTGATATGGAGTCCGTCGGGGCTCCGGAGAGGGGGATTCGTCGCCGTCATCATCATCAACCATCCTCCATCACCAATTTCATGATGCTCACCGCCGTGCATGAGTAATTCCATCGTAGGCTTGCTGGACGGTGATGGGTTGGATGAGATTTACTATGTAATCAAGTTAGTTTTGTTAGGGTTTGATCCCTGGTATCCACTATGTTCTGAGATTGATGTTGCTATGGCTTAGCTATGCTTAATGCTTTTCACTAGGGCCCGAGTGCCATGATTTAAGATCAGAACCTATTATGTTTTCATGAATATATGTGTGTTCTTGATCCTATCTTGCAAGTCTATAGTCACCTATTATGTGTTATGATCCGACAACCCCGAAGTGACAATAATCGGGATACTTCTCGGTGATGACCGTAGTTTGAGGAGTTCATGTATTCACTATGTGCTAATGCTTTGTTCCGGTTCTCTATTAAAAGGGGGCCTTAATATCCCTTAGTTTCCGCTAGGACCCCGCTGCCATGGGAGGGTAGGACAAAAGATGTCATGCAAGTTCTTTTCCATAAGCACGTATGACTATCTATGGAATACATGCCTACATTACATTGATGAACTGGAGCTAGTTCTGTGTCACCCTATGTTATAGTTATTACATGAGGAATCGCATCCGGCATAATTAACCATCACTGATCCATTGCCTACGAGCTTTTCACATATTGTTCATCGCTTATTTACTTTTCCGTTGCTACTGTTACAATTACTACAAAACCCAAAAACATTATTTTGCTACCATTACCTTTATTATCACACTACTTTTGCTACTAAATACTTTGCTGCAGATACTAAGTTATCCAGGTGTGGTTGAATTGACAACTCAACTGCTAATGCTCAAGAATATTCTTTGGCTCCCCTTGTGTCGAATCAATAAATTTGGGTTGAATACTTTACCCTCGATAGTTGTTGCGATCCCCTACACTTGTGGGTTATCAGTGCACATAGGTGAGCCTAGTTGCTATAGGTTTTGTGCTTGAAAAATTAACCGCTAGGTTTATTCCGCATTTGTTCAAGCCTAAACCATAATTATTTTAAAGCGCCTATTCACCCCCCTCTAGGCGACATCCACGATCTTTCAACGGGCCTAGACTTCGTCTGTCATCTTGCGATGACATGCAATAACACGGGGAAGAAGTTATTCACCGTGGACTACACCCTCTCGGTGCCGAATAATGCCCTAGACCGCCGGGGCCACCGGATGGGTGCTCGATATAGAGACCGCCCGAGGGGGGGGGCACCCCTACATGTGTGTGCCCATGCATATGCATGCAGGGGTGGTGTGCTATTTGAATAAGCAAAGCACGTCCTTGACGTGACACGTGCCTCACAAACCACACACACGGGCGAGAACATCGAGGACCGGCTGCGTCCGTCCCCGAGACAGAATCTTCGGTGGGTGATCCCGTGACAGAACGAGCCTAGACTTGGTCTATCATCTCGGGATGACATGCACTAACATGGAAAAGCATTTATTCACTGTGGAGTACACCCTCTCGATGCCGAACAATGCCCTAGACCGCCAGGGCCACCGGATGGGTGCTTGATATAGAGACCGCCCAAGGGGGGGAGGGTACCCCTACATGCGTGTGGCCGATGCAGATGCATGCAGGGGTGGTGTGCTATTTGAATTAGGAACGCACGTCCATGATGTGGCACGAGCCTCACAAACCACACACACACACGGGAAACAGACGCGTAGGGTCTACACGGATGGGATCTTGCTGTGGCTTTGGCCTGGATGTTGCTCCAAAGTGTTCCTATGGGCTGACCTAACACAACCGGGTGGAGAGTTCCACTGGTCAAAGCCCTTCTGTGCAAAGTCAAAGGGCTAGATCCCGTGGTCAAAAGCTACACGGTTAGGCGGGACGGGTGCCCTGGGGGGGGTAGCGATGCCACCGGAGCATCGCACCGGGCCCTCATACATGTTGTATGGTGTGGTGGCATGTCCAAAGAGGCGGCACATGTCTCCGGGGTGTGGCCCCCCTCACGGATGGTGATGACACAGTAGTAGACGTTCTGCGGTAACGATGAGGCGTGAATATTATTATATACTCGGAGCACGATAAAATTATGAGTTTTTTACGTGACGTGGGCACATGTGCTATAGGACTGATGGTATTTTTTTCATAATTTTTGGTGATGGAGAAGTATCTGAACACTTCCCTCTCCGCGGATTGCTCTTCGCGTGTCTATGACTGTGGCCGGTGGCCTCCGGGGGCTAGCACATGCCGCCAAATCTTGCGTAGGCGGCCTCTCACAAGTCTGGAAGTGTTGTGGCGGTTGCAAACGCCATGCACACGTCTCCGGGGTGTGCCCCCCCCCTCACGGACGGCGCCGCCGCCGACACCTGGAGGGGGGAAACGGACACGTCTGGTCTACACGGATGGGATCTTGCTGTGGCTTTGGCCCGGATGTTGCTCCAAAGTGTTCATATGGGCTGACCTAACACAACCAGGTGGAGATTTCCACTGGTCAAAGCCTGTTCGTACAAAGTCAAAGGTCTAGACCCCATGGTCAAACACTACAGGGTTAGGTGGGACGGGGGCCCTGGGGGGTAGCGATGCCACCGGAGCATCGCACTGCGCCCTCATACATGTCGTGCGGTGTAGTGGCATGTACAAAGAGGCGGCACGTGTCTCCGGGGTGTGGCCCCCCTCATGGATGGCAATGACACAGTAGTAGACGTTCTACGGTAACGATGTGGCATGAATATTATTAAATACTCGAAGGACGATAAAATCATGACTTTTTTACAAGAGGTGGGCACATGTGCTATAGGACCGATGGTGATTTTTCATAATTTCTGGTGATGGAGAAGTATCTGAACACTTCCCTCTCCGCGGATTGCTCTTCGCGTGTCTACGACTGTGGACGGCGGTCTCCGGGAGCTAGCACATGCCGCCAAATCTTGCGTAGGCGGCCTCTCACAAGTCTGGAAGTCTTGTGACAGTTGCAAATGCCCGGCACGCATCTCCGGGGTGTGCCCCCTCACGGACGGCATCGCCGCCGGCACCTGGAGGGGGGAAATGGACACGTCGGGTCTACACAGATGGGATCTTGCTGTGGCTTTGGCCTAGACTTGGTCTGTCATCTCGTGATGACATGCACTAACATGAAGAAGCAGTTATTCACCGTGGACTACACCCTCTCGGTGCCGACCAATTCCCTAGACCGACGGGGCCACCAGAGGGGTGCCGGTCTCTAGAACCGGGCGAGACCCATCATTTGAAAAAGAAAACACAAGACGGTAATTATGATGTGCTAAGGTTGTTTGCCAAGCATGGAAGAAAACAACAAAAAAGAAAAACAACAAAAATTATAATACATATTATGGAGAATGCAAAAGAAGGATGCTTTATCGAGAGTCCTTCTCGGAAAATGCGACCATTGCCAAGTGCTTCTGGACGACCCTCGGTAACCACTATCGGTGCGACTCTCAGAAAAGCCCCTGAGATCTAGGTTAAGACTTTTACCGAGTGTCACCAAAAGTTGGCTCTTGGAAATGTTTCCCGGGGGACTTATGAAAAAATTTCCCCTCGTACGCGCTCACTCCTCTCTTCTCTCTCTGTTTCTCTCGCCCCCGCCCCCTCTGTCTGCCGCCGCCCCGCAGTGCCACCGCCCCATACGGCGAGCTCTGCCGCCGCCGCCGCCTCCGCCGCCGCCGCCACCGGGAGTGCCTCCCCCGACCCCTCCACCTCCACCCAGGCCCCCCAACCACCACTTCCACCGAGCTCGTCCACCGCCGCCGTCTCGGCCAAGCTCCACCAAGCACCACCGGCACGGCATTCCCTCCACTAAGCTCTACCACATCCGGCATCCAAATCCCCTGATGCCCCCTGCCCCATTGGTGAGGCCCTACTCAATCTCGTTTTTTTGAAATAAAAGGGGTTTCCCCCTATCCATTACAACAAAAGGTGTATATATATGCATAGTGAATAATGTGTGTGAGTGTGTGCTTTGTATGTGTGTGTGTCAGTGAGTGATGTTGGTGTATGTGTGCATATATAATGAATGGCTTTTTATATTTATGTGTGTATATATGTGCATATATAATCAATGGTGTATGTGAGTGTGTGTGGGTGGGAGAGGGGTGCTATTGATGTGTGTGTGTGTGTGTGTGCATGTGTGAGTGAGTGTGTGATGTTTGTGTATGGATATGTGAGTGTGTTTGTATGAGGGGGTGTGTGAGTGAGTGTTATTGATGTTTGTGTGTTTGACATATGATTAACACAACTTCATTCTTTCATGCAGGACATGCATCTATTTTGATAATAGAGAGAGTGAATTATGTTGCACGCTTCAAGGGTAATCTCTTCCCGTTCATGTGTAGGTTTTCATTATTTGTAGATCACCTAAATAGTCACGTAACCTAGGTATCTCCCATTCGGAAGGGTTGTATCTATAAATATGCAAGTCTTTGCATATTTATAACCTCAACTCTTTCGAATTGTCCACGTTTTCCATGGACAACCCGAGGATGTGTACGCGGGTCATTTTCATGATGTACTTAGATCCGAGACAGAATTTCGACGGTGTCTCCTTGTTGTTCTCTAGATACACATCCTCTTGGCTTATTGCTGAGACGTGTATTTGTAGAACAACGGGGAGGTGCTACGGAAATTTTGACTCGGGTCGGAGTACGTCATCAAAGCGGACCGAGCCTACACATTCTCTGGTGGGATTAGGACCTATCTTTACCTATTACATAGCTCAGTGCATGTCGTAAAACTTGATGGAACCACTTGTTACATAAAAAAATATGTGTGTGTTTCACTTTATATCAGAGGATGGAGGAACGTCAGTGGATGTACACCGGACATCCCAGCATGGAGGGCATGACCCTTGAGTGGAGGTCGAAGACCAATGATTTCCTAGAATTAGTATTTGCTGGAGAAACGCTAGTTCGTGGAATTTGGTGCCCATGCATGGAGTGTGATAACCAGACTGAAAGAGATAAGATTAGTATGAGTAAACACTTAGGCAAGTATGGGTTTATGCTAGGCTATTACCGGTTGATCTTTCACGGTGAGACAGAACAGTCTAGGGCGGAGGTAGTGCGACAATGCACCGGCGAATATGATACTCGGATTGAAAACCTGTTAGATGACATCTGCCGTGCGGATCCACGGGACGACCCAAACTCTGAGGAGCCACCGGAAAGCCCTGAAGAGTATCATGCAACTTTGTTTGCAGCACAAAACCCCCTTCATTCCCATACAGAGGTTACTCAACTAGATGGTATTGCACGCCTAATGGCCCTGAAGGCAAACCATAACATGAGCATAATTTGCTTCAATGAGTTATTGTTAGTTATTGCTAGCCTGTTGCCAGAAGAAAATATATTGCCAAAGAACATGTACGAGTCGAACAAAATCCTCGGTTCACTTAAGATGTCGTATGAGCAAATACATGCTTGTCCAAACGGATGCATGTTATTTAGAAATGACCATAAAGATATGAATTATTGTGTCAAGTGCAAATCCTCTAGGTATATTGAGGTAATAGATGATGATGGCGGCAAGAGGCAGCTCACAATTGCCATCAATATCCTTCGATATCTTTCATTCACATAAAGGATCCAGAGGCTTTATATAACCGAGGAAACTGCCCAATATATGAGATGGGCCGCCGAAGGGAAGATGTACAATACAAAAAAGATGCAACATCCACAGGATGGTGAAGCATGGAAGAATTTTTTTGGAAATTCATAAGAAAACAGATGACTGGAAGAGTGTAGCTATTGGGATAATAACCGACAAGTTCAATCCATATAGTTTGATGGCTGCCATATATAGTTGTTGGCCAGTATTTGCTATCCCCCTGAATCTGCCCTTGGCGTTTGCATGCAACGACATCACATGTTCCTGACATTGATAATTCCAGGCCCTAACTATCCTGGGAAGCATATGAGTGTGTATATGGAGCCATTGGTGGAAGACTTACTTGTTGCTTGGAACAACGGGGTCTGGACATACAATGTCGTTTCAAAGAAGCACTTCAATATGCATATCTGGTACCACACATCGCTACATGACCTACCGGCACGTGCAGTATTTTGTGGTTGGTGTGTAAAGGGGTAGTGGCCTTGCCCAGTGTGTCGATAGCATGTGACTTTCATTTGGTTGGCTAAGGGTCACAAGTATGTATGCTTTGACCAACATCGGCAGTTCCTTCGTCTTGATCACCCATACAGACAAGACGCTATGCACTTCCAAAAAGGTGTTATTGTTGATGACCCGCCACCACCTATTATGACCGGTGCCTAGCGTAAGGATGAGTTAGATGCTCTTGAGGAAAAGCTCGATGGGAAAGGTTTTGTGGGATATGGAGAGACACACCAGTGGACTCACATTCCAAGCTTATGGAGGCTCCCTTACTTTAAAGATCTTCTACTTCCACACAACATTGATGTAATGCACACTGAAAAGAATATTGTGGAGGCCTTACTTGGCACGCTCCTCGACATCGAGAAGTCAAAGGATAACATTCAGGCTAGGATCGATCAAGCCAAACTATGCAACATGCCAAAATTAAATTTGGTGCCTTGTGCAAAAGGTAATTCTTGGAAGAAGCCACCAGCCCCTTTCACCCCTTCAATGCCCCAAAGGAAGGAAATTCTCCAATGGATTGTGAACAACTTGTACTTCCCTGATGGATATGCTACTAATATCATGAGGGGAGTGAATATGGCTACAAAGCGAATAGGAGGCCTCAAGAGTCATGACTACCATGTATGGGTTGAGAGGATAATGCAGGTGATTATTCGAGGGTATGTCAGAGAGGATATTTGGCGAGTGCTGGCGGAGTTGAGCTACTTCTTCCACCAGCTTTGTGCCAAAGAACTAGATTATGAAGTGGTTGCAAAGTTGGAGGAACAAGCACCTGAGTTGCTATGCAAGTTAGATATGATATTTCCGCCAGGTTTGTTTAATCCGATGCAACATATGATCTTACATCTCGCGTATGAGGCTAGAATGGGAGGACCTGTGCAGTTCCGATGGCAGTATGCACCTGAACGGGAGTTCAAGCATCTTCGTGGGAAATGTAAGAATAAAGCCCGCATTGAAGCCTCCATAGCCGAGGCATACCTGAACGAGGAGGTGGCCACAACCACGACAAAGTACTATCATGACAGTATTCAGACTAGGTTAAATCTAGATCCTCGTTATAATGAAGAACCCACCAGTAATGTTTCCGCCCTTATCCTCTTCGAAGGCCAAGGTGGTAAAGCAAGTGGACCGAAGCCCAAGAAATTTTCACCTATTGAGTGGTCCACTATTACGATCTATGTCTTGACCAACATGGAAGAAGTGCAACCATACATAAACTAAGTGTAGAACACCTTTATTGACAACTACTCACTAGTCTTGAGTTCTAACTCGAATTCTTCCTATTGCTAGGGAATTCCAGAACGAATTCTGGAAGCTACCACGGCCTCCTAGCGACAAAGAATCAGTAGACCTTCTTGAAGATACCAATGCTGATGGCGGTTTCATTTCTTGGTTCTCAAGAAAAGTAACTTTTCTAACTTTATGTTACTTCAAGTTGATCTTACTTGCCTATAATGCTTCCACTAATGAACCAGACAATCTCCTATTAATCTTCTAGGCATATTAGGAGGTTGATATGGACGCCAAAGTGAGAGAAGTAGCCAAAGGTTTTGAATATGAGGCCAAGTCATTTAAGGCTTACGACAAGAATGGGTATCGCTTCCACACTGATAAACACACGTGTGAGAGGCCCAACCGAAGGTCAATAAATAGTGCGGTCTATTGTCTAGGGACAGATGGACGTCACTACTATCACTACAAGAAATATGTCAACTTGTGACCATCACTATTGGTCGCTGAAAGGTCATTGATTTTCATTTGCGACCTTTTTGTGACCAAAAACAAATGGTCAAAAGCTGGCAGTCGTAAACTGAAATTAACGACCTTCTTCGGGATAAGGTCGTAGATGTTTATGACCAAAACAAAAGGTCGTTGAATCCATGACCTTTCATTTTGGTCACTGGCTGTCTGCCTAGGCCACGTCGGATCCGACGTGGCAATCTGAAAAATTGTGACCAATTGGAAAGGTCGTTGACAAGATTCAGCCCGGTCCAATTTGATGCTTTACATGAGCCGACAGCAATTCAGCCTTTTTACTGTATATTTTTTCTGTTAATTTTCTTTAGCTACATGGGCTTGGCCCAACAATTTGGCCTTATATTTTCTAGGACATGGCCTTTTGCAGATCGTTTCATTAAGCCTATTTTTCTGGTTTTCGGTAATGCACAATATCTGATCCACTATAGTTTGGGCCGCAGCCTTTTTAGAGCCCAAATGTTATTTTGTCAAGTAGAACATTTGGTCTACTTCATTCACAGATTTAAATTTACACATTTGAACAAGAAAAAATCAATAAAGATCTCAATTAACTGATTAAATCCAGAAATCATCCAGGCAAATACTCACAAGAGAACATACACGTCTACACGTCCAACAAGTGCACATACAACCAAAAACAGAGATACACAAGCACTACTGATGTTGTTCATCTTCAAGCAACTTAAACAAGTGCACATACAATTAAACAGGTACATCAGTAGAGATATGTCAACTAAAACTATGGCACGCATCTCCAAGCTTCTTCATCTTCTGTCACAGCAGCAGCAGCCCCGACGACATTAGATCCTAATAAGCAGCATCAAACATAGCTTATAAGCAAGAATTGACAATAAGCTCAATTTAACAACACAAGATTTTGATACATTTATACAGTTCATAAGGTCAGCTGACTATTAACGCCTTTCCCATAGATTACAAACAATTGTGTGTACAAGGCAATTCAGCATTTAAGTTGGAAGGTGTTCAATAGCAAAACAGAACATGATACTCCCTCCGTCCGGAAATACTTGTCATCAAAATAGATAAAAGGAAGTGTATCTAGACATATTTTAGTTCTAGATACATCCATTTTTATCCATTTTGATGACAAGTATTTTCAGATGGAGGGAGTATATAATAAACAACTTGAACTAGTAATACGCAACTAATTTGGCTATTAATACATCAAGCATGACATGACAACAACTACTTGATAGATTTGATTAAACATGTATAAAGCAGCAGCACACATAGACAACGGCGCAAGGACCGAATCGAGGTACAAGACGGCAAGCATGCGGCCCGGACCTAATGCTCTCGGCATCCCGACAAGGGAAACAAGCATCTGATGACCAGCTGCATTTCCTAATATAACCGGTGAACCACAATAGCAAGTATAATTAATGGCCAAATGTAAAACATGCATGATCTAATCAAAGACCTACTACAGCCACGGCATCAATCAACCTTCATTCAGTTGCAAACTACCTTCTAAACTTTTGCAACAAGGCATTCAGGAGCAGAGACTTACTTGGAGGGCAAAGAACTTGGTGTTGACGTTCTCGGAGTTTTGCAGGATGTGCACCACTTGCAGCCACATGTCAGGGTTGTTTTGCAGATCCCGCAGTATCAGATCAGCGGCGCTCCTCTGAAACAAAGCAGCCCATTTCAATCAGCAAAGTTAAAAGCAGGCACATAAACCACATCAATAGTAGCATAACCCCAGCGCTGCTGTAAACCAAACATGTGTGCAGATAAAGGGGTCACTTGCATTGCATGATCCCTTGGGCCTTGTGTGGAGTGGAGAGCATATCCTCAATCAAACCAATGTACCACTAGTACTAGCACTAAAGGATGAACTTGACAGGAAGGAAATCAAAACAAGGACAATAATTTGTTATTGCACCCAATAATCTAGCATGCCCAGAAGGAATCAACAAGGAATTACCTCGAATCAGAAGAACAAGAAGAAAAACGAGATTCAGGTTCAGGCGTTCAGCAAGGTGTCCATGATTGGAAAACCTTCCCTCTTCGAAAGGGCAGGGGTATGTTGAATTGTCCTACAGCGCAACACAACAGAGAGGGAGCATTAGAAACAAGGCACATACATTTAATTACACTGCAATTTGATATCTAAACCAATAACCTTGAGTATTGATTGCGTCATTTGCATACATCAAAGAAAGATGATTAAATTCAATTGACAGTAGCACGCAGTATATATGAAGGATTATAGATTGCATAAACTGGTCAACTAATCTTCCATCTATATTTCTACCAGCGGCACACTAGATAGGCCACACATTTATTCCTACAGTACAGTGAGGTAAAAACAGATTATGGTGCCTGCCAAGTTTGTTGTCGTTGCACTGGTAACCAACAACGTTAAGTTTCGGTAACTATCTTCACTACCATATATACTTCTCTTCATGTAAAATGATGCGCCTTAGTCCACATGGTCCAATGCAATGATAAAAAGATGGTCAAAAGTCAAAACTACAACCACATCATGCGAGGTGGATGGTGAAACTTTATAAGTCAGTCATCAGTTAACTGAATCAAAATGACAAGAGGAGTTACTATCACTATGCATCAACAAGATGTGAGTCAATACTTGAGTTCCAAGTCAGGTTGATAGTTAATACTGCACGATGCTATATACTACATGTGAACGGCATTATAATGGTTCAATGTATGAACAATGCTATCATCAACTGAGCAAAGGTGTTGTACTGTGCAGCAACCAAGCAAATAAAATATAACAAATTGACATGCAAGATTAAGTCCTACAATGAAGTAGGAGCAGGATAGGTACTCTTCCTGATTAGAGAAGTTCACAGAGAGATTTGAGAAATCTAGATTAGATAAAAGTTCTGTTCTTCTGCTCTCTCATTGTGATGATTGGATGCCCTAATTTGCTCATTGGACAGCTCTCTCTAGCTGCAAGATAGTATTTTTTTTGCTTCTCTTCTCTACTATGCATGCAGTGCAGGTATGGTAGGTCAGGGCCACCCAGCTAGCTAAGCTCGACATTGCTCGGTTGGAGAAGCATTACATTTACGTGGTGGTGGCTGGCTGGCAATCATGGGTGCTATCTCATACTGCTAGTGTGTGTGCACATCTCCCCACTGGAACAAACCCAACCCAAACGAAGCAACAGTAGCAAACCACACATGTACCAGTAAACTTCAGTATGAAACAGTTTCTCGCCGAAAGAAACTACCAAAGCATTTCCAAGAATTTTGAAGAAACCGCCTCAAATCGATTCAGCCAAGGATATTATTTTCCACAAGCAAAAAACTATGGTTCATCTCCCACATGGGCATGGGGTTTTTCGGTTTCAAGACACAAATCATAGAACTATATGGGCATATAGAAGGTACATTGTGAATCTACGGTGTCAACCTGCTGGAGCTACTTGTCCTTAGTGATGAGCAGCTGCTTCCTCCTTGGGCTTGGTCATCTGGACTGCCAAAAAAACATGCAACTATTAGAAGATGGATTGATGGTAAAAAGAGTGAAGAATTGTGATTCAGTGAACAAAAAAGCATATGTACATTATAATACTGCAGACAGGAAAATAATAAGCCTAATATGAAGATAAGTGTTTTTCTTATGGATGGCTGTAAGATGGATTGATGGTAAAAAGAGAGAAGAATTGTGATTCGGTGAACAGAAAACAAGACGTTATGATTCAGCAGTGATACTCTATATTTGACAAGTATGGTTTCATGTATACAAGTTAGGTAGAGTAATGTACAAGATAAATCTTTTTATATAAAGCGTGTCTAATCAATATCCAAAATGCTATCGAGTAGAGCCTAGAAACAGAGTCCCAAAAATCTAATTAGCTGCTGCGGTGACAGCCACGCGGCGAGCCAGCAGCGGGAGGCTGGGGCGAGGGTTGGGGAGGAGGCAATTGTTCTCAGGTTATTAACAAGGAAACTGGGTGATTAGCATCATATTTTCTACTATCGTTGACCCACTAATAGTTCTCTTACAAATACAGATGCCAAAAGCTTCATGTGGGTTTTAGAATTGGGACTACGTCATGGCAAACATAAATGTCTTTCTCCCTATCCCCCCGTTCCACAACAACTGTGCATCCTACTCCTTCCTACCTGCCATACATCTCCTTCTCCGCCCTCATCTCGCCAGAAGACAAGTACTGCCATACATGTGCGATTTATTAAGAAGATGCAACTTTCTCATTTCCATGCCGTGACAAACTTTCAGTGTGTTGTCTGTCTAGATTTATATCAGAAACAAAAGAACAAGAAATAGCTGCTACAAGAGTTCACCTTCTTAATCAAACAAACAAGGGAGAAATGTTGCATCGGAGCATCATTTGATTTAGTAATCAGGATAAGCAACAAACAGGGCACGTTCAGTGAGTAGAATAAAAATTCCCGTTCTTGAAATGACATCTAATGCGTTATTGCTGAACTTCAGCCAGCTATTTTGCCCAGCTAGGTTCAGTGAGAGAATTAATCAGGATCTGCATGGTTTGACCAGCTAGGTTCTGCATGAACGCTAGGATCAAGTCTTGGATCAGGCACTACAAGAGTATCGCATCTTGATTTCAATAGCAAAGACATGGTATTACCAGAACTTGAACTCCAGGAGGTGGCGGAGAAGTGCTTGAACTTTGCTGCCGCGGGTGGGGAGCATCTTGGGCCAGCGCCGCCAGCGTGCGTGCATGGACCAGCCCATGCCCATGCTGGAGGACGAGTCGAGGTTGCAGCTAACTCGAGGGCTTGATGACGACCTACATGAGGAAGAAAAGCAAATCGGGCATGCATGAGGAACAGCGGCGCACGATCCGGATCGAATCGAAAGAAGAAGAGGGGCGCGCGACTTTATATTCCATCACGTGACAAGGGCGGGGATCCGGAAGCACCGCGGTGGCCATGGCGGAGGTTGAGGAGGGCCAGCCAAACGTGTCACTGCTCTGCTTGGAGGTCCGGCCACGGCTAGCAACAACATTGGTGGTGCGTGCACCTTCATGAGGAGGGAAGACACTATGCCGTAAGGTAAGGTAAGGGAAGCCAAGGGGAGAAGAGCAAACCGACAGATTGCGTTACCTATACGAGCAGCAGAAGCACACGCGGATGCGTCGTTGACTGCTATGTCTTGAGCTTGCGTTGGTTTTCCTCGAAGAGGAGAGGGTGATGCAGCAAAGTGTAGCGTAAGTATTTCCCTCAGTTTTGAGAACCAAGGTATCAATCCAGTAGGAGGCTCCTCAAAAGTCCCACGCGCCTACACAAACAAACTGAGAACTCACAACCAATGCAATAAAGGGGTTGTCAATCCCTTCACGGTCACTTGCGAAAGTGAGATCTAATAAAGATAGTATGATAAGATAAATATATTTTTGGTATTTTATAAGATAGATGCAAAAAGTAAAGATGCAAAAAAAGATAGATTGAAAGCAAATATGATAAGAGATAGACCCGCGGGCCATAGGTTTCACTAGAGGCTTCTCTCGAGATAGCATAAGTATTACGGTGGGTGAACAAATTACTATCGAGCAATTGATAGAAAAATGCATAGTTATGAGATTATCTAGGCATGATCATGTATATAGGCATCACGTCCATAACAAGTAGACCGACTCCTGCCTACATCTACTACTATTACTCCACACATCGACCGACTCCTGCCTGCATCTAGAGTACTAAGTTCATAAGAACAGAGTAATGCATTAAGCAAGATGACATGATATAGAGGGATAAACACATGCAATATGATATAAACCCCATCTTGTTATCCTCGACGGCAACAATACAATACGTGTCTTGCAACCCTTTCTGTCACTGGGTAAGAATACCGCAAGATTTAACCCAAAGCTAAGCACTTCTCCCATGGCAAGAAAGATCAATCTAGTAGGCCAAACCAAACTGATAATTCGAAGAGACTTGCAAAGATAACTCAATCATACATAAAAGAATTCAGAGAAGATTCAAATATTATTCATAGATAAACTTGATAATAAGCCCACAATTCATCGGATCTCGACAAACACACCGCAAAAAAAGGTTACGTCGAATAGATCTCCACAAGAGAGGGGGAGAACATTGTACTGAGATCCAAAAATGATAAAAAGAGAAATTTTGATGTGGAATGCTACCTAGCATAATTCATAATTTAATTTTCTTTATTGTGGCATGAATGTTCAGATCCAAATGAATACAAAATAGAAGTACATATTGACATAAGAAATAGTAACACTTCAAGCATACTAATCAAAGTAATCATGTTTTCTCAAAATAACATGGCAAAAGAAGGTTCATCCCTACAAAATCATATAGTTAGGCTATGCTTCATTTTCGTCATACAAAGATGTTCCCAACTTCTATACCCCCGATGACAAGCCAAGCAATTGTTTCATACTTAAATAATCTCAAACTTTTTCAACCTTCACGCAATACATGAGCGTGAGCCATGGATATAGCACTATGGGTGGAATACAATATGATGATGGGGATTGTGTGGAGAAGAAAAAAAGGGAGAAAGTCTCACATTGACGAGGATAATCAACCGGCTATGGAGATGCCCATAAATTGATGTCAACATGAGGAGTAGGGATTGCCATGCAACGGATGCACTAGAGCTATAAATGAATGCTCAACAAAAGAAAACTAGTGGGTGTGCATCCAACTTGCTTGCTCACGAAGACCTAGGGCATTTGAGGAAGCCCATTGTAGGAATATACAAGCCAAGTTCTATAATGAAAAATTCCCACTAGTATGAAAAAGACAACTTATGAGACTCACTACATGAAAAACAAGGTGCTACTTTGAAGCACAAAATATGAGACTCACTACATGAAGAACAAGGTGCTACTTTGAAGCACAAGTGTGGAAAAAGAGATAGTAACATTGCCCTTTTTATTTGTTTTCTTTTTTTCTTTCCTTTTTTTCTTTTTCTTCTTTTTTTGGGCCTTTCTTTTTTTCTTTTTGGCATTTCTTCTTTTTTTTGGGCAATGCTCTAATAATGATGATCATCAGACTTCTATTGATTACAACATAAGAATTACAACTCGAAACTAGAACAAGATATGACTCTATATGAATGCCTCCGGCGGTGTACCGGGATGGTGCAATGAATCAAGAGTGACATGTACGAAAATAATGCATGGTGGCTTTGCCACAAATACGATGTCAGCTACATGATCATGCAATGGCAATATGACAAAAGTAAAGTATGTCATGAAAATGATGAACGGGACGGTGGAAAGTTGCATGGCAATATATCTCGGAATGGCTATGGAAATGCCATAATGGGTAGGTATGGTGGCTAATTTGAGGAAGATATAAGGAGGTTTATGTGTGATAGAGAGTATCGTATCACGGGGTTTGGATGCACCGGCGAAGTTTGCACCAACTCTCAAGGTGAGAAAGGGCAATGCACGGTACCGAAGAGGCTAGCAAAGGTGGAAAGGTAGAAGTGCGTATAATCCATGAACTCAACATTAATCAAAAGAACTCATATACTTATTGCAAAAATTTAGAAGTCATCAAAAATCAAGTACTACGCGCATGCTCCTAGGGGGATAGATTTGTAGGAAAAGACCATTGCTCGTCGCCGACCGCCCCTCATAAGGGTGCACAAACCAAGTACACTTCATGTTTCAAATTTGTTACACAACTTTAACCATACGTGCATGCTACGGGATTTGCTAACTTCAACACAAGCATTCTTTGAATTCATAATCACCCAACTAGCATGACTTTAATATCACTACCTCCATATCTCAAAACAATTATTAAGTATCAAGTTGATCATAGCATCCAATTCACTTCCTATGATAGTTTTTATTATACCCAACTTGGATGCTCATCATTCTAGGACCAACTTTATGACCATAGCAAATACCATGCTGTTCTGAAAGACTCTCAAAATAATATAAGTGAAGCATGAGAGACTAGTAATTTCTTCAAAATTAAGACACCACCGTGTTCTGAAAGATATAAGTGAAGCACAGAAAGTATTTTAGCAAATTCTAATCAAATAGGCTTCTCCCAAAAGGTGTGTAGAGCAAGGATGGTTGTGGTAAACTAAAAATCAAAGACTAATATAATACACGACGCTCCAAGCAAAACACATATCATGTAGCAAAATAAAAATATAGCTCCAAGTAAAGTTACCAATGAACGAAGACGAAAGAGGGGATGCCTTCCCGGGGCATCACCAAGCTTAGGCTTTTCGCTATTCTTTAATATCTTGGGGTTCCATGGGCATCCCCAAGCTTAGTCTCTTGCCACCCTTTATTCCATAGTCCATAAAAGATCAACCCAAAACTCGAAAACTTCATAACACAAAACTCAACAGGAAATCTTATAAGCTCCATTAGTGAAAGAAAACAAAACCACCACATAAGGCACTGCAATTAACTCATTCTTTATTTAATTTGGTGTTAAACCTACTGTATTCCAACTTCTTTATGGTTCATAGACTAATTTACTAGCCATAGGTGCATTGAAATAAGCAAACAACACACGAAAAACAGAATCTGTCAAAAAAGAATAGTCTATAGCAATCTGTAACTAACGCAAACTTCTGGAACTCTAAAAATCCTACTAAAATAGGAAGTCCTGGAAAATTTGTCTACTGAACAGCGGAAAAAATAAGCAACGCAAAAGCACGTTCCTGTGATTTAACAAAATTATATTCGTGCGTGCAAAGTTTCTGTTTTTCAGCAGAATCAAATCAACTAACATCGTAGGTTATCCTATAGGTTCTACTTGGCACAAACACTAATTAAAAGATAAGAACACATCTAAACAGAAGATAGATGCAAGATTTATTACTAAACAGGAGCAAAAACAAAAAATATAAAGAAAATTGGGTTGCCTCCCAACTAGAACTATCGTTTAACGCCCCTAGCTAGGCATAAAAGCAAGGATAGATCTAACGAGTGCCATCTTTGGCACTAAATTCATAAGTAGCACGCATGATAGATTCATAAGGTAATTTAACTTTCTTTCTTGGAAAATTCTCCATGCCTTTCTTTAAAGGAAATTGGAATCTAATGTCCCCTTCCTTCATATCAATAATCGCACCAATCGTTCTAAGGAAAGGTCTACCAAGAATAATAGGGCAAGAAAGATTGCAATCTATATCAAGAACTATAAAATCTACGGGCACCAAATTTCTATTTGAAACAATGAGAACATCATTGATCTTTCCCATAGGCTTTTTAATGGTGGAATCCGCAAGGTGCAAATTTAAAGAGCAATCATCAAGATCATGGAAACCTAGAATATCACATAAAGTTTTCGAAATCATGGAAACACTATCACCCAAATCACACAAAGCAAAACACTCATAATCTTTAATTCTGATCTTTATAGTAGGTTCCCACTCATCATTAAGTTTTCTAGGTATAGAAACTTCCAAATTAAGTTTTTCATCATAAGATTGCATCAAGGCATCAACAATATGTTTGGTAAAAGCTTTATTTTGACTATAAGCATGAGAAGAATTAACAACAAGGAAATGAAACCTTTTAAAGAGAAATTATCATAATCAATTCCTTGAAATCCGAGATAGTAGGTTCAATATTATTCGAAGTTGAGGGTTCTCCAATCTCACTTTTACCAAATTTAACATCAAGATCTAAAGATTCTGAATTTTTGTGACGCCTTCTAGGCAAAGTTGATTCATCATCACTCCCATAATCATCAAAATTCATATTGCAAAACATAGATCTAATCGGAGACACATCAATAACTTTAAGATCCTCATCATTATTTTCACGAAGACTAGAAGAACATGCTTTTATAAAGCTTTCTGTTTTAGCACACAATCTAGCGGTTCTTTCCTTGTACTCGTCAATGGAAATTCTCATTACTTTGAGAGACTCATTGATATCATGCTTAGGAGAAGAATATCCAAGTTTAAGAGAATTAACATCAAGCGAAAGTCTATCAACGTCCCTAGTCAAATTGTCCATTTTGAGCAATTTTTCTTCAAGCAAAGCATTAAAATTCTTTTGAGAAATCATAAATTCTTTCACACTATTCTCAAAATCAGAGGGCATCTTATTAAAATTACCATAAGAATTATTGTAGAAATTTCCATAATTATTAGAGGGATTACTAGGGAACGGTCTAGCATTAAAATTTCCTCTATAAGCATTGTTTCCAAAACTATTCCTACCAACAAAATTCACATCCATAGATTCATTATTATTCTCAATCAAGGAAGACAAAGGCATATCATTGGGATCAAGAGGAGTATTTTTAGTAGCAAACATCTTCATAAGTTCATCCATCTTTCCACTCAAAACATTGATTTCTTCTATAGCATGCACTTTTTTACTAGAAGATCTTTCGGTGTGCCATTGAGAATAATTAGCCGTAATATTATGAAGCAATTTTGTAGCATCTCCTAACGTAATTTCCATAAACGTGCCTCCCGCGGCCGAATCTAAGAGATTTCTAGAAGCAAAGTTCAAACCGGCATAAATTTTTTGTATGATCATCCATAAATTCAAACCACGAGTAGGGCAATTGCGAAGCATCAATGTCATTCTTTCCCAAGATTGGGCAACATGCTCATGATAAAGTTGTTTAAAATTCATAATATCGTTCCTAAGAGTGATGATCTTAGCGGGAGGAAAATACTTAGAGATAAAAGCATCTTTGCACTTGTTCCAAGAATCAATACTATTTTTAGGCAAAGATGAAAACCAAACTTTAGCACGATCTCTAAGTGAAAATGGACATAACTTCAATTTGACAATATTGTTATCCGTATCTTTCTTCTTTTGCATATCACACAAATCAAAAAAATTGTTTAGATGAGTAGCGGCATCTTCACTAGGAAGGCCGGCGAATTGATCTTTCATAACAAGATTCAGCAAAGCGGTATTGATTTCACAAGACTCAACATCATTAAGAGGAGCAATCGGAGTACTAAGGAAATCATTATTATTGGTGTTTGAGAAGTTACACAATTTGGTATTATCTTGCGCCATGGAAACAAGTAATCCAACACACAAGCAAACAGAAAAACGGCAAGGAAAAAGAGAGGAGGAGGTTGGGAAAGAGAGGGTGAATAAAACGGCAAGGGTGAAGAGGGGGAGAGGAAAACGAGAGGCAAATGGCAAATAATGTAAATGCGAGGAAGATGGGTTTGTGATGGGTACTTGGTATGTCTTGACTTGAGCAAAGACCTCCCCGGCAATGGCGCCAGAAATCCTTCTTGCTACGTCTTGAGCTTGCATTGGTTTTCCTCGAAAAGGAGAAGGTGATGCAGCAAAGTGTAGCGTAAGTATTTCCCTCAGTTTTGAGAACCAAGGTATCAATCCAGTAGGAGGCTCCTCAAAAGTCCCACGCACCTACACAAACAAACACTACAAAAAAAAGACACATCTGTGACATTTTGGGCCGAACCAAAAAAATTTCTGTCATACATATGACACTTCTATGACGATAATTGTGACAAAACCCGGTATCATCATAGATGTGTTGGGCTCCTACTTCTATGACAAAAAATCAGGACAGAAAATGGGATTTTCATCCTGGGCGGGCCGGAGACGCAGCTGCATGACATTCTTTGGGCCGTCCATGACGGAAAAAACTGTGGTAGAAGCGAGGGGGAGGAAAATTTCGGGGAGTTGCCAGTTACGGTGGGAGGTTGGGGGCGGAGCGGTGCACGTTTCTCTCATACATACGCACGTGTGTGTGAGGCATTGGCTCTAACTGAACCCGAGTGATTGCACTGCAGGCTACGCGTTACTAGACCCGAGGGATCGATCGATGGCTATTAACTGAACCCGATGGAGCGATTCCTTCGCTACTGCTGCTAAC
>NC_057813.1:76089359-76184234 GCF_018294505.1 Triticum aestivum | reverse complement strand
TTGCCTCCGGATGAACAGGAACCCGTGGTGTGGAGGGCTGGATGAACAGTAGACGGTGGAGGGGTGCCCGTGGAGGGGTGGTTGAACAGGACCCCGTGGTATGGAGGCCTGGATGAACAGTAGACGGTGGAGGGGTGCTCCTGGAGGGGTGGTTGAACAGTACCCGGTGGAGTAGCGCACGGTGGAGGCTGGATGAACAGGAGCCCGTGGAGGCTGGAGGAGGTCGACGGTAGCCCGTGGAGGCTGGAGGAGGTCGACGGTGGAGATGAACAGTTTCCCGTGGAATCCCGTTTTGCGGTACGCCACACCCCTCCCGATGAACAGGACCCCCGTTTCGACCGTAGCGCTCCAAAACAAGTCTGTTTCGTCCATTTTGCGGTACGCCACACCCGTCCCGATCAACAGGACCCCTGTTTCGACCGTAGGAGGTCCGTTTCCTCCGTTTTGCGGCACGCCATACCCCTCCCGATCAACAGGACCCCCGTTTCGACCGTAGAAGGTCCGTGTCCTCCGTTTTGTGGTACGCCTGGCCCCTCCCAATCAACAGGACCCCGTTTCGAACATGGCCGGTCGAACACTAGGCCGTTTCCTCCGTTGTGCGGTACCCCAGGCCTCGTTTCCATCGCCTGTTCCGTCCAAGCCCTCCCAATGAACACGACCATGCATTCCGTTCCGACCCAGCCGGTTGGCTCCCATGCGTTCCGTTGCCTCCCGATGAACACGACGCATTCCGTTGCTTCCCCATGAACACGACGACGATGCTATTTCTCTGTTCTGACGCAGCCATGTATGTATGCGCGAGTAGGCGTTCGAGACCATGCCCGTACGTACGTACGTGGCCGTATTTTCTTTCTTGCACCCTCACCGATGTACGTACGTGTACATGCTATGTGCGCGCCTCTACTACGACACGTGCGCGCCTCTACTACGACACGTGCGCGCCTCTACATCGACCAGTATGTACGTACACGTTCACGGCCAGAATGACAACGGTACGTATGCTTCGACCAGGTGGGTCCCAACTGTCAAGCCCTTCCTTGCCTGCGAAGATGTAGCTGGTGGGTCCCAGCAGTCAGTGGGGCGAATCGTTTTGGTTTTTTTTGCCCGGATGCACTTCCTTGCATGCGAAGATGTAGCTGGTGGGTCCCAACAGTCAGGGGGGCGAATCATTTTTTTCGGACGCACTTCCTTGCGTGCGAAGATGTAGCTGGTGGGTCCTAGCAGACAGGGGGAAACACTTTTTTCACGAAATACGGTGGCCCATCTGATGGGTCCCCGCTGTCAGGTGGAGGAATAATTATTTTGCGTGTAATAAGGAGGCACTTCCTTGCTGCGGCCGTGGACCCAGCTGTCAGCCTCTCCACGTACAGTCCACGTCCGATGGAAGCCATTCCTTGACCATGTTGACCACGCCGTGCCGAGAGCACCAGGGCGGTGGACGACGGCGAGGCCTAGGAAGGGGACGACACAGAGCTGGGGAAGACTCGGAAGTGGATGCCTACGCATAGAGGAGTATGAGGGTTCACTTGTTCGGCTGCAGTGTGAGGCTGCCGTCGCCGCAAAATAACAGGGGGTGTGGTTGCGTAGAGGGATGGCCTGGCAGCGGTGGGAGTTGTAGGGGGTGGTGAGGCCTCCGCGGCATCACAGCCGGCCACGGGCGGCAGGAGCAGGCGGCACGACCGCCGTTGCTTTGGGCGGCTGGAGCAAGAAGACCAGAGGTTGAAGAAGCACTACGGCCGTTGGATGGACATCGTACGGTCACTGGAGCTAGAATCGTTCATATATTGACTAAAGTTGACAAAGGCCTCCGTCCCAGTCAACTTAGTAGGCCCACAAGTCAGCCTCCCACCAAGGTTGGTCCCAGCTAGCAGGGGGTATTCATTTTTTTGTGCGTAATAAGGAGGCACTTCTGGTGGGTCCAAGCTGACAGCGGGGGGAACGTTTTTTTCGTGAAGTACGATGGCCTGACCTGTGGGTCCCAGCAGTCGGGGGGAAATGTTTTTTCATGAAGGACCATCCAGTGGGTCCGAGATGTCAGGTGGAGGAATAATTACTTTTCGCGTAATAAGGAGACACTTCCTTGCGGCTGCCGTGGACCCAGCTGTCAGCCTCTCCATGTACAGTACTCTTCCGATGGAAGTCGGCCATTGACCACATTGACCACGCCGCACCGAGAGCACCACGGCGGTGGACGACGGCGAGGCCTAGGAAGGGGACGACACGGAGCCGGGGAAGACGCGACAGTGGAAGCCCGCGCGGAGAGGAGTACGAGGGTTCACCGGTTCGGCTGCGATGTGAGGCTGCCGTTGCCGCAGAATAACAAGGGGTGTGGGTGAGTAGAGGGATGCCCTGGCCAGCGGTGGGAGTAGTAGGTGGCGTTGAGGCCTACGCAGCAGCACAGCCGGCCACGGGAGGCGGGAGCAGGCGGTCCCGCCGGCGCTGCTTTGGCGGCTGGAGCAAGAAGATCAGAGATTGAAGAAACACGACGGCCGTTGGATTGACATCCAATGGTTACATCTGCTAGAATCGTTTGTTGACTAAAAAGTCTTGCATAACCGTCAACTAAACAGGCCCACAAGTCAGACCACTCCCTCTTTTTTTAATAATTTATATATAGCTCATGGCAACTTCTTATGCAATTTATTGCAGTCATTTTTTTGGTTGGCCAGGGCCAATTTTGCATATTTCTGTGGGTTCCAAACTATTTTTAATACCGAAATGTCGAGCCAGATTTAAAGTACTTTGAAGATATATTTGAATTAGGTTAATGCCCAGTGAAATAGGAATCTGAAAATGTGAAAAAAAATCAGAAATTATAAAGTAATTGCCAACTTGTCATCTGTTTTTATATTTACAACCAATTTCATATTACTTTCAAGGCGTAGAAAAATAAGTAGGCATGGATTGGGTATTCTTCAGAAAAAATAAACTGGGCTCATTTGCATAAAGAAAAAATAGCTGGGCTGGTCACATGGTGAACATAAAATATAAGCCTGGGCTAGACGGGCCACAGCCCAGTTCAAACCCTGCTCCGTCTCAACAATACCAAACAAAAAAAATACTGCTCGAGTAGCTACGTCCCAGGTGTCAGCCGATCTTGTGTTGTTCTCTTGTCTATTGACTATATACGCTCACAATGTCGTGGGTCCCAGATGTCTGGAAAACACTAGGAGGAAGCATTTTATTTTTCCATACGCTGATGTGGTGGGCCCCTACTGTCATCCTCTCCACGTACTTCTGCTGATTCCTGTTGTTTGTTGACCATGTTGACAACGCGAGAGGGCGGCGCCATGGCGAGCGCACCAAAGCGCGCGGAGGACGTCAGCGTTAACGATTTAGGAGACGGTGGGGCGGCGATGCGTGCGCTGAGGCACAACCAGCCGTGGGAGGTGGAAGCAGGCGGCCCCGCCAGCGCTGGTTTGGTTTTGGCGGCTGGAGGAACACAGGACTGAAGAAACACGATAGACTGTAAAAGCAGGAGGAGTACTTAACAACCTTAACTGAAACCAGCAGGGGCACTTAACAACCAAAGCTGAAAGCAGTATGAGTACTTATATAGGTTCAACCATACAAAGCACGCCTCGAACAGTGCTACTTTGCCTACAGGCTACAGTTAACCAAGGGTGAGGCCGCCAAGCCCCAGGACAAGGCCCAGGCGCCACCCCACGCATCCACAACCTTCTGAAAGGGGCTTCATCTCGCAACATGGTCAATAAATAGGATATTCACTTTAGAGCCATGGAAAAGCATGAACATAATCTTCTGTCCTATTCTCCAAGATGGACGGGCCTTCATTATTTGAGACCACCCATGAATAAGTATCTTTTCGCCTCCAAGGGGAATTGAGTAGGTCGACATAAACATCATGTTGTGACCAAGCGCAAGTCTGACCCGACCATGGTTAGGCATCTGTATAGGAACAATAGAACTCGACAGTTCCTGTTTCAGGAAGATCACAGCTGTAAAACTGTGTATAAGCAATAGTTTATGAACAACATATATAACAGAAAACAACTCGTACCATAAGTTTCGCGACACAGTTGGACCTGTTCAACAAGTGCAGCAGTGCCACACATATCCCACATGGCCTTCCACCATTGAAACGCCCCACAAGGACCTCAAGACGATCAATAAAGTGTAGGAACATGTGGATGTCGATCCAGTCAACTTCAGTGCCATTAATAACAGCCGAGTTATTATAGAGTAACAAACGAGCAGACTGCTTAACTCTGAGAAAACCTACACGTGCCACCAATTATAAGACAATATTAGTTAGAAGTAGCATCTTCATGAGAGATTCGTTGCTACTTCTAAAGTTAAATTGTGATTAGTTAGACAGAATAGGTGGTTTAAGAAGTAATCAAGGCAACAAGAAAGAACCAGATACAAAACTAACATGGATGAACAATTGGAACAACATCGGGGTGTAAGATCGCAGTGAAGATGAGACTAGGTTCTGCTATTTCCATCAACATTCGTGCGCCAACTTTCAGTCCGTAACACTTGAGAAACTTTATCCAAGTTCGGCCATAAAAAAAGCAGCGATCTTCTTGATTCATGAATCCAACTCGTAAGCAATATCCATGGATTGTCTTCACTGTGACCATTAAACTAGTGTATTCAGTTATGGCAAGGCCGAGCATCTTGAGTACATGTGTTCTGGCAGAGCAAATAATACACTGCAGGAAAAATAATATGAGAACACAGCATGTTCAAAAAAAACCACCCTCCCAGATAGAGAAGAGGATTCTAGGAACATACTGTGCGCGTTTCAAAATGCTGTGGTAGGATGAGAAGGAACAAGTGTGGCGTCTCGCCGTGGGCGCAGAAATCTGTAGGGTACTCGCACTTTGGGCACTACAACTGAAACACACTAGATTCAGTACGAAGAAAAATGCATCAACGGCGGCGGCTGCCATCCTAGGATTACCTGCGACCAAGGGACTTGGATTTATCGAGGATGGATGAAGAATTCGTACCAGGTTCTCCATGAGAAAACCCTATGCAATCGCCGAGCGGGGGTTTTCTCTGAACAAGAAGACGAGGGAGAAGGGGATTCAGGCCCAGTGAAATATTGCCGCTTCGTCCGTCCAGCTTACTGCTAAAGCTGGAAAGGGGGGGTTGTGATTTGACGGCTCATTGGGCATTACTGCGGTGCTACGACCCGGGTGTGTCTACCGTGAAGTTGTGCACTCTAGTTTGTGCATATGGCACGTGGACCCCGTTGCCGGTTGCCCCGCATATCAGCGAAAGGAAGTAGAAAGATAGGAGTAACTAGTTACACTTAAATATATATTTTGACAAAGAGATACTCCCTCTGTAAAGAAATATACAAATATTTTATATCACAGGATCACCTTGCCGAGAAATATACTCCCTCTGCAACTCACGGGCATTATGGCGGTTCAGCTTTTTTTAAGGGGGTTCAGGTGAGAATATAATACTCAGATAGGCTCACGGTTCTGGACTTTGGGCCGCAGGCCGACCCTGCATGTTTGGGGGCCCATGTGTTCTACCCCAGCGCTTTTCATATTGCAAGCGATCAGTACTGCACTGGTTTTAGATGCTGTCGCAAGGCGAATACACAAAATTGAATAAAGCATGGCAGCTGTTGGAATGAAATCGAACAACAGTTCCTAACCAGCAATTAGAGTTGCAATTCTATCAATGATATACCATGTGATAAATAATACTATCGTACTACTTATACACACAGGACACTTGTTTCACCATGCCAGATTATTACATCAAAATCTCTCGGAGGATAGATCAGTTCGGCAATTGCGTGCTGCTACTGAAGAATTTCAAAGTTGATTTGGACCAGCTCTCCTTGCCGAGAAAGTTCGATTTTGACATAATCCCCTACCGCAAGATATGATTTAGATTTGAACCTTGACCATCCTTTAGCATCAATCATCATGCGACCATCCTTTGTACTTACGGTATATTGAGCAGGTTCATTCACACCAAGGCTGCGCATGGTAAGAGAAACTTGGCCGCGGTCGCCCGGATTGTTGAACGCCTCCCTCGTCGCTCTAGGAATTCTCTATTTGAAAACAAGAAGACATACCCAAACAGTTAGATCAACACAATGAATCATGTGAAACAACATGGAAAGAAAAAAGAATGAAGCACTTGGGCGGCCAATGTTTACCAAGAAGGTGGACATGTCGGTTTTTGTAAGGACTTTGGTATATGAAGTGCGAACTGCAGCCCAGTCTGTTGCCAGTGCAACTGCACGGGCCGGACCAAATGCAAGTGCAAGTGTTGGTGCAAGTGCCGAAGCCGCTGTTGCTACCGGAGATGGTGCTACTTGTAGAGCTGGTGCCGGTGTCGATGCCCGATCCTCTGGTAGATCAGACTGGTCCACTGATGCTGTCGGTGCCCAATCCTCAGCTGGATCAGACTGAGCTGTTGCCGCTGCCAGTGCTAGAGCAACTACCAGTGCTCGATCTGTGCGATACAGCGGCGATCGTGTCTGGTCTGCTGTGATCAGCTTTCTAACTTGACTAGGATCCGTGACCGTGATCCAGTTTTTTTCTTCATTTCTTTTAAATGCGAGAAGGACTAATTATGGCGTTTTTGTTAAACCAAACTACAGTTCATCATAGGGATTCAGCTTGTACTCAGACAACAGACTGATCCAGTTTTTTCCAGTAATATAAGTGATGGACAGTGCCTTCATTACTGACACGACATAAGAAGTGAAACCTGCAAAAATAGCCATCATAGAGCAAACCAAATGGTTTATTCTGTGATGAATGTCACATGGTAAAACCTACATCGTAAAATTGCAGGAAAAGAAAGAAAACATGACATTAAATCAATAAGATTTGATGTGACACGAGTGAATCCTTACCAGGAAATCACTATGTTGAAGTACTAAACAGAAGATTGATCGTCCAACTACGCGTGGCATGCAGGGGCCCTGCCTACTCCCACAAGAAGGACAGTCCAAAGGTCGTGACAAATCGTATGGACCGAACATCCATAGGACTGGAAATCTTGGTGGGTGCGATAAACCCTGCAATGCATACAGATATTGGAGTGTAACCAATTGATAAACCGTCCTCACAAAAAATATGATCTGGATACTTCAAAATGTACAGACTGAATTGAGTGGACAGACATTAACATAGACCATTCTCAGGACTGACCACACACCAAAAGCAGCAGTACTAATAAACAATACAGGGTTCACAAACACAAATCAAGTACTGAACAATAGTACTTACTACAGACAAGCAAAGTTGCACTGACTAAACTCTACAGACAAGCAAAGTTGCACTAAGAAAAGTTGCTATAGACAAGCAAAGTTGCACTAACTAAACCAGGGCGCTTGAGCTTGTTCTGGTAAGGAATACACCCCTGCATAATTAGCTACATATGGTTGCAGTCTAATTAATCCCCAATATTTCTAAATGGTTCGTGTTCCTTTCGCAGGACACTGAAAGCAGTAGCGCGGGGTCGTCTCAGAGCTCCCCATTCGACACCCCTTTAAATAGGGTGTTGAACATAATGAAAAAGAAGGATAAGCTCACTAAGCCGACGTCAGCTGGTCATGTGGCCGGCAAAGGCTTGTCCACAAAATGGGGGTCATACTATACCGCTGGTGTGCGGAAGGATGAAAAGACCAGCTCGGAAAGCCAGACGCGCGAGGTTGAAGCACTCAAGGCACAAGTGGCGCGGATTCCGGAGCTTGTCCAAGAGCAAGTGGAACAACAACTGGGAACGAAGCTTAACACCATGGTGCCTACGTTGATTCATGGGCTGACGACGTGGATTGCGGGCGGCCAACAGGGGCCTCCCCCGGTTCCTAGCTTCACGACCAGCAACTCACACAGCGCGCAGACGGCGCCATTGGTGTCTCCGGTGGCGCCATTGGTGTCTCCGGCGGCGGCGCCATTGGTGTCTCCGGCGGAGGCGGTATTCGTGTCTCCGACGCCGGCACGAGCATTGGAGCTTAATGCACCCGGGTGTACACCGGCCGGCACCTCGCCAGCAAGCGCCCCCGCCGTCAGTTGCACGCCCGCCGTTGGTGATGCCTCAACATTAGCCGAGCTCGACGGCATCACGGTAACTAAGCCTCTCGGCCGATGACTTCATCTCCTTGCCTTTGACTGGGCATCCCTGACGCCCTGTACATGTTTTCGCAGGGCGGCGCCGATGTTCCTTGCACTCTTCTGCACTTCGTGGGCGCCGAGTTGGTCGATGTCGCCAAGGGCAGAATCGTTCAACCGGGCAACCCCATGTTCCACGGTAATCCGATGCCACCCATAGTGTATAGGGTTGAAGTGGTTCGGGTGCTGCCAGGCTGCGACGAGCTGTTACCTCCGATTCGACCCGCTGGGGCCGACGAAGAAGATGAGATGACCCTCAGCGCCTGCGTAAACTAGCCCCTGCTTTGGCCGAAGATCCAGATTCGTTTGGGAGGCGGGGGACACCACCCCACAGACAAGACCGCCAGTCGTGCTGGCGCCAAGCCATGGCAAGAATGCTGCAACGCTACCGGACCTGCCGGACATCCCTGTGCCGGACATCCCTATGGCACAGGATACGGACATTGCTATGGCACAGGATCCGGACGATGATTACAACGACGACGGTACATTTACCAATGTCGATAAGTACTTTGCCGAACATGGGTACGCTGACGAGTTCTGCGGGCCTCTTTCTCAAGAACCCAACCAAGACGACCGCAATCTAGTTGGTACGGCGGAGAAATCCAATTGCAACAGGCGTCGTCTGGCGTTCGGTTCTCAGGAGACACCTCCAGCTCCCGCCTTCACCGAGGCTCAGATAGCTGAGGTGCGAAATATTATCAGCCCCAACACGCTCAAGAAGGCGGTCTGTGAGCAGAACTCGGTCCCATTACAGGAGATCAAGAAGAAGGGACGGAAACGAAAGACTAACAAGGGCGCCGGTGCGAGCCAGCCGTCACCGAGTTCGATCTGTGCTCAGGACGGGCCACCTTCACCTAAAGATATCTCGAGGAGGGTGCATGTGGCGGGTAGGGCGATGCTACCGCCAAATATGCTCAATGCTGCAACCGGTGCTATGCGGAGTCTGCACGACAGTGTTCTTTCTTTGAAGAAGCGGTGTCTCAGAGAGAATGATGTGGCATACCCAGTTTTCGTGGCCAAGGTGCCAGAGGGCAAGGGCTTTGTGGATGGCAACATCGGGGGTACGATCGTCCTGCGGTTTGATGACATCTTTGCTATGTTTAACCTTCATCCGCTGCACTACACCTTCGTTCGGCTGTTTTCGCTGAGTATGGAGATGCGGATCATTAGAGACAAGACCCCGGACATCGTGATAGTCGACCCCTTCTACATGTGTGCCAAGCACTTGAGCAGCGCTGGGGACTGCCAAGTTGCGAGTTCACACCTCGAAGGCGTCATTCTGGCAAACCCAGATAAGGATAACTTCCTTGTGGCTTACTTTCTCGAGTAAGTCATCCCTTAACCGCCCTGTAACATATGATTTCTTAGATTTCGATCGTTCTTTTTTTTCCTAACATTCCGTGTTCTGTGCAGTGACACACATTGCACACTCATCCTCTTAAGCCCGAAATATTCCATGGCTGTATTTCAACCCGAACCGTAACTCCAAGATAGACTACACAAATGTCAAGAAAGTTCTTGATGATGTTCTCCCCGGCTACGCCAAATCTGGAGGCACCTTCACCAGGGCAGTTTGTAAGTACGGCAAGCACACCTTCTCACACAATACGAATTTCTGCTGCGTCAAGCAGCCGCCTGGCGGTCAGAAGGATGCCTACTATGCCCTCCATCACATGCGGGCAATCATAAGGGACCATCATCACCTTCTGATACCAGATAGTCTCAAAGATTGGGCCGCGAGGTTGTCGGCAACCCAGGACGCGGACCTCAGACAAGAATTCTTTCGCATCCAGTCGGAGTTTGCAGACATCATCCATCAAGATGTCCTTCATACCTCGGGGAAGTTCTACCTCAGATATCAACCGTCCAACAATGAGATAGATGGAACGCTACAAATGCAGGGTGACAACGACCGCGATTTCATGACCATCACGACAGACGGCGGCTTCACCCACGCTCCTGTCCGATGAGTCGAGTCAAAAGTAGTGATGTGTAGTTCTGAAACATTGATTGGCTCATGTTGTAATTAAACTTTAATGAATTCGTATGTCTCTTTGGTTTGGACAGTCGTTCAACTTAGATGTAATCGATGCTATTTATTAGTAGGACCATGAATCATGCTATTAATGTCTTGCTTTTCTCTTCTGATCCTTTTGTTGCATACTTACATATTGCTTATGTATTGTCTATTGTTTGGCTTGTGCATAGAGATTCCGTCATATGTCGTGCACAAGGGTAAGGTTCCCGGAGTCTACGACGACTGGGAGGAGTGTCGGAGACAGGTTCACCGTTTCAGCGGTAACAGTTACAAAGGGTACACCAATAGGGCGGAGGCCGAATCTAGATACGGCCGCTATCTAGCGGGAGAGAGGAGGGAGCGTTGGAGGAACCGGATGAAGACCAGTTTGATCGCGATGATGCTCATCGTGATGACCGTAGCTCTCTTTTATGTGATGGTAGTTTAGATGATCGATATCGACTTGTAATGTGAAGACAAACTCGATACTCGCGGTCTAGAGACTTGTAATGTTTTATCTTTGTTCGGTATTTTGAATTCGGAGACTAATATGATGAATTCTATTCGGAGACTAATCTTCTATTATATTCGATGAATCTACTGTTGCTGTGTGCTGATGTCTATATTCTGTCCAATAGTATATTTTGTAACCTGTGCAAAAATCAGAAAAGCAAAAAAAAACCAAATATTCATACTAATGGCGCATCACCACAAGGTGCGCCATTAGTATGCCAAAGGATACTAATGGCGCATCAAGGCAGAGTGCGCCATTAGTATGACAAAGCACATGGTTACATATGGCCCCCCGGGAGGCATACTAATGGCGCATGGTGTTACATACTAATGGCGCACCAGTGATGCGCCATTAGTAAAAAATACTAGTGGCGTGGTACTAATGGCGCACCGGTAGTGCGCCATTAGTAGGCAAAACCGGTGCGCCATTAGTAGGCCTTTTCCTAGTAGTGATATGGCGATGGCTTTGAGCTTGTCTGCGGTAGTCTTGGCGGGGTGCTTGCGCTTCTTCGTACCATGAGCCTCGACGGTTTTGGCCAGAGCCATAGACATCACGTCGGCCGGTGCTCCGGCGTCCATCCAAGAGAGGAAGCTGAGAGAGAAGAGTGAAAGGAGGAACGAGATGAGGGATAAGCGAAGCGAGTGGGGGTTTTCTTCAAGAGAGGAAGCTGAGAGAGAAGAGTGAAATGATGGTTGCTTCGTCCGTCCAACTTACTGCTGGAAAGGAGGGGGCTTTGTGATTTGACGGCTCATTGGGCATTACTGCGGAGGTTCGATTGGGGTAGTCTACCGTCACTCTACTACAGAGTAATTTAGTGCATGGCTAGTGGACCCAGGTGCTGGCTATCCCACAGGTCGGTGAAAGTGAGTAATTTAGTGCATGGCTGGAGGAGGATCCGCACGGTAGAGCGTGTCCACTGTTTTTCATTCTAAAGAAAAAAATCATTACAGCAAGCGTTTCCACTCTTACGACGGAGGAGTGCGAAACACGGCATCCACTTGAACATACACAGTGCTCCTACTACTAGGCATGTGCAGTGGTTCATACGTCAGTACTACACAATCTTGTTGCTGTGTTGTGCGCATGTCAACTACTCCTATATGTAACATAGTACCGCTTTTTCGACTGTCCGGTCGAGAATGAACGGTGAGATCAATGTTAACAGAACTAGGTCCACAGCGCATGGAGAGTACAGTGCTACAGTACTCCACGAAACATGAACCATATGAAGCGCATCCTATAGTGTTAGACAGGGTGTATGAAGGGTGCACAGGATGGGAGCAAAAGTTCCCTTCTCGACCCACTTTTGGGTGTTTGGCAGAGTGCATGAAGGGTGCATGAGTCCACACTAGTAGGTTGACAAAAATACATGAAGAGGAAACAACTATATTGAGATGAGAATGCAACCAAACACACCCACACGCTTTGTGCTACAGTGACGGATCTGCATCGTCTGAGTTTGATCCAACGGTCATGTTGCGCCGAGACATGGACATGCCCATGCAGAGGGCGCCTAAACACCACCGAAGTCCCTCTTCTTCTCGAGGCGCACGACGTTGGTGATGCAGGGTGCAACCGCCCGCAGAGCCGGCTCCCGGTCGATGGGAGCCAGCTCGTCAAAGACGGCGTCCAATGGCATGAATGGATTCCGGTGACGGAGCCCTGAAAGGATTAGCCCGACAACGGCGACGGGAGCGCGCAACCCCTCCTTGTCTAGCTCAGCCCCCACCATCACGCGGAGACGGCTCAGCTCCTCGGAGATATAGGTGAAGAAGGAGACCAGCTCAGGAAGCCGCAACTCATTGAAGTCGATCGGGTGGTCGAACGGGTTTAGCCCGACGGCCGGCATCGTCACGCTGGCACGACGGTGGGCATCGTGCAGCCGCAACACGTGCGTGGCAACTTGGTTCACCAAGTGGCTGAGGCGATCCTGGACCTCGTCACGATCGGTCCGCTCGCGCTCTAGCCGGCTCCCCTGACGGCCTATCGTATCTCCCGCTTTCTACAGCAACGCCGCTGACACCTCGAGCATCTTTGTGGTGGACGCCTGCCGCTTTTGAATCTCCGTGAACTCCCGCACATAACGGAGGAGCATGGCACTCCTCTCCTCCTTGAGCTCATGGAGCTCCATGCCCTTGGCCCTGAGGTCCGCATCTTTGGCATGGAGCTCCTGTGTCAGGCGCCTCACCTCAGACTCCATGATCTGCTGCGCCGCCATGGCACCAGGTAGAAGCAATGGGGAGAGGAAGCAAAGGGGGCGAAACGGCTGAAAGGAAATGCAATCTACGGGAAGGCGGAGGGAGCCAGCCGAGCAGCGGGGAATCTTTTGGTTTCACCATGGTAAAACACCAGTCGATGACTTCTCACATCAGGGAGCAGTGGGTTTTTACAGGCGGAGTCATCGTGACTAATTGCTACCGCGCCTGCTCCCGTCAATCAAAAAATTAAAAATCCTGCCACGCCTGCTCCCGTCAATCGAAAAATTTAAAATCTTGCTGCACCCAAACACCAGAGCAACGCTGTGGTGGATATTTAAATTTACCTGCCGGCAAGTAGATAAAAAAAGGGGTGAAAAAACAAATGTGGCGGGGGCCTAGCTAATCGGTCAAACTAGCCCAACTAGCTAGCCACTGTGCTTCACTGATGTACTCGGCGGGAAAGGTGGTCTTTCGTGATTTGATGACTCATTTACTTGCTTTGGCGCTACGACCGAGGAGGACCCAGAAAACGCATGGTAGGGCGTCCCACGTCAGGAAGAATATATGTGTGCACCACCCGGGAGGACCCCGAAACCGCGCGGTAGGGTGTGCCACGTCTCGGCACGGAGGAAAAATGTGCGTGTAAAAATATACTGTATCAGACGTAGTACCTATGGTTCGACCTCGAGACCCAGCCAGTCGGTCGAAAACACCCCACTAGCCACACAGCTTCATCGTGCAAACGTGGCACGGTTAGCTCCGTCTCGACCAGCCGCAATGTCTCTTGTTCTAGGCGATTCTTCTATTTTCCAAGCTTTTTTTAGTTGTAATAACACCACGGCAAGCTAGCGCCGCTGTTCGTGTGTGCCCGTGCAAAGGTTAGACGATGGAGAGAAGAGAGATTGAGATCGCAGACCTGGGACCACCCGTAAGTGAGACAACGGGCATGCACGTGTTGACGAGGCACTCCCTCTACTCTACTCAACGCAAGTACTGTATAAAATCAAGTTATGGGACAAAGTCAACAACCGTTCGTTTTTTCAGGCTATCGACTTACGCTTTGTAGTCCAGGTTGCCAGTTCGAATCTCGTCTTTCAGATTTGTTAGTTTTAGGTCCAAATTTGATTAATGACAAGAGGGACCCCCGTGTGTTGTTCCGATATTTCACTGTAGGATGGTTTTTTTGAACAAACACTTTGCGCGGTTAGACAAGTAATGGCGCGAGTTACACGTATTTTGCAAGTTTACGAACAAAAATGACAGCGGCATAGAATATCACATCCACCCCGCAGCTTAGATACTATGGTGATACGAGTTTTTACACTGTTGGAAGTGAGATCCAATGGCTTGGGAGTAGTCTTTGTAATTATGCGCAATTTACAAACTCTCTAAAGTTTTTTTTGGCAAATAAAACATTCAAGCCTCGTGTGTGCCGCTGCATCATCGATCCAACAGCTCCTCGTTGCTAATATTAGGTACTCCCCGTAGCTTACTTACCCGCTACGGTGATATGAGCATCTAGGTCGTATGATCAGTGATCAGATGGCACATGCACAGTACTTGTACTTTCTGCGCATTTCCCAAACTCTATCAGTCGTATATTGCAAAAACATTCAAACCTCCTACTATGGGCCGTTAGATCTCAGTGAACTCGTATCACCATAGAATCTACGGTGCGGGAGCACCTCATACTCTCCCGTGCGAGAAAACATAAGGTGCTATCGCAGCTTGGATGCTATGGTGATACAAGCTTGGAGGTCGTTTGATCTGAGATCCAATGGCATCTGAGCAGTCTTTGTGCTTGTAAGAAGTGGACGAACTCTTTTGGGGCTTTTCTACAAAAAAACCATTCGAACCACCGAGGAGGTGTTGGGTCACAAATCCAACTCCTCCGAAGAGCTTGTATCACCAAAGCATCTAAGGTGTGGTGGCACATGATATTCTTACATACAAAAGAATATGATGTCCTCCTTCATCTTAGATGCTACGGTGATACGAGCTTCGAGGTCATTGGATATGGGATCAAAGGGCATCTAAGTAGTTTTGTACAAATTGTGTGCAATTCTCAAACTCATCAAGGTTTCCTGCAAAAAAAATTAAGACGCATCATGTGAGCTGCTATATCTCAGGTCTACAAGCTCCAAGAAACTCGTATCGGCATATAGCATGTAAGGTATGGGGGCACATGATATTCTCCCGGGGAGGAGGGGTGGGGGGTGCACAACCAATTGATGGTTGGGAGGGTGGGAACAAATATAATCTAAACAACCCTAAACAGAGCTCCACAATTTTATCTAAGGTCAAGGGGTTGACCCCCGACAATCATAGCTCCGCCTAAACACAACATTTGCATGTACCGTCGTACTAGACTTAATATTCATGTTCATTTTAAATATTGAACTGAGGACCATGGATGTCTTACATTTTACTCCCTTCGTTCCTAAATATTAGTCTTTTTAGAGGCTTCAAATGGACTGGCACATACAGATGTATATAGACATATTTTAGAGTCTAGATTCACTCAGTTTGCTCCGTATGTAGTCACTTGTTGAACTCTCTAAAAGACTAATATTTAGGAATAGAAGGAGTCTTTTTGAACTCGTGTCATACATGCATGGGTTGGAAAAATAGATGCACTCTACTTATTGGATTGTTGTTGTGTTCGTGCGTGCATGTCTCTGTGTGTGTGTGTGTGGTCATATGCTTGATACATACAAAGTTTTCTCACCTCCATATTGTTCATCTTTTAAATTTAAACTTGCATTGGAAAACTTACTAGGGATACAATGAAATGTGAAATCCACGTTGAGATCACTATATCACAAATTCACTCTAATTCAACGACTTGTCATAAATCAATTACCACGTTGAGATCAGTATTTGCAAGGAAAATACGGGTATTGTAATACACATAGATTCGTTCGGCAATTTAAAAGGTTCCTTTCGTATTCTCAAATGGTAGGACCCAACGGCGTACCAGCCAGACCTTGGCTCGTGTTGATCCTAAAAAAACGGGCTCGTGTCCTTCGGTGGCGTGCGTGGTACGCACATTAGGCAACCCCAACCAGTCGAGCCTCAGCGTTTCAAATCGAAATATCTGGTGGCCAGAATTCTAGCCCTAGGAAATTCCCCTCATGTCCCCGGTCCATAATGACTACCGATGAACAACAGAGGGATGCTTTAGTAACTAGACAACGTTACCTACCGTGCCGAGCATGGTTCAATTCCCTCGGTCGCCGCTCGTCAATGTCACCCGTCAATTACATTGCCTAGTACTACTACTACTACACTAGGATGAGCACAGAATTGAGCCCGTTTGTTCGTGCCTAGTACTTTTTTTGTTCATGCCTAGTACTTGAGTTAATATATCAGGCAATGCACTGGTACGGAGGGATTATCCTTTAATCCCTCCTTTCCGGTTTATAGGGCTTATCTCAAAATTTCAGTTTTCCCATTTTGTAAGTCTCAATTTGGTTGTTCCCCATCACATGTTCAGATTTCAAGGTGCAATAAATCATTACATGCAAGTATTAAGAGAAAATTGACCAATGCATGTACTTTATGGATGCATGCATTGCAATTAATGCATTCGTAAACACATTTTTCGTGGAAAACAAGCGCATTAATTGAGTGGTTTTGCAAACTACAACAATTGTTCCACCACTCACCATCTACCTTGGTTGGTGAGATTTTTGAATTGAGCCCTATAAACCGGAAAGGAGGTTTAACTAAGCAAAATGTTTGACCAAATCCTTTCTTAAGAAATACAACAGGACAGATGTATGGCTTGAAAATTTATTGCATGATGCAGGTTATGATATTGTTTCGAATCCTAGGTCTTAAATTTCAGAAAATCCAAAAGGGAGCATAAATTCTTGAAACTGAGCATGGTCACGTGATATGGCACAAATATTACTTCGTAAGTTTTTTCTTCAATTCGAGACAAGCTTCTTATGACAAGTTGCACATATGAAGAGCCAAGGTATTTTGGAACAAAGACCTGTCACGTTTTTTTTTGAGGGAAAAGACTTGTCATGTTAAGGCGAACGCTTTCACTATTGAAACCGTGGGTGTTTACGTGCCGCCACAAGTCCCCGCTTCTCATCGGCAGGTGCCGTCCCAGCAAGCGTGTGAGTCGACGAGAGGCGTGCGAGCAGACCGCTGCGCCAGCTGTCAGGGAGGCGTGCGAGCAGACCGCTGTGCAGACTCACCAGGAGGCGAGCCCTTTGACCAGGCTCCGCCGCCCACTGTCATCCCAACTGCTCCCACTTTTAATGTCACCGGCGCCGCAGTTTAAAATCAACCCCGCACTACCCGGTATCGCTACAATCATCTCTCTTCCTCTCCGATTCTCCTGTCGTCTACCTCCAACTAGCCTGACCTAAACGTACGCCATGCCGCATCACGATGGTCTGCCCTTAGTGTTCCAGTTTCATGAGGAAGACACCCAGCCGGAGTCTCAAGAACATAAGGCGCTTTGGGACGAGCTTGAACTGGCCTTGCGAGAAGACGCCTCACCTGTCCCCGCTTCCGTTCCGGCTCCCGTCACCCCGACTGCACCAGTGCCCATCCCCGTGGCATTGATGGGCTGGGAGCCGCACATTGTCGCCGAGCTTAATGCCACAGGGTTCCATGAGGTCCCCGCCGACTTTCACGCGCCCGTGCACCTGCCAGCGCATGCGCCTGCGCGTGCACTAATGCACACGCCCGTGCCGGTACCCGTGCACCTGCCAGCGCATGCGCCTGCGTGTGCACTGACGTGCGCGCCCGTGCCGGTGCCCATGCACACAAACGTCTCCGCCGTTCCATTGACAGCGCATGTCCCCGTGTGGGTGCCAGTGCCCCCCTCAGCGGCATGGATGACCGCCGTCGACCGCTTCCTTCCACCAACGCCAGTCGCCTCCTCCCGCCAGTTGACTCGCTCCAAAGTCCAGAACATTTTGGCCTTCCTTGAAGCTAGGCCAACGTCCAGGAGTACGCCAACAACGGCGCAAGACGCCGCCGTCCCCGTCGGTCAGTGGCCCGATGACACACAGAGCACGGCAGAGGAGCCGCTTCCCACCGTGAGACGCCCCCGCCGCCGCCGCATAATCTAAATTTGCCATGAAAAACATTCGGATTGCCATGCTTAAAATCCGAACGTTTATCATTTCCGTTTATTTTATATCGATCTCGTATAATTTAAAGTCGGAGTCAGACTAAACGAAATGTATGGTTTAATCGATTGAATGTTCTGCTAGAGCCATATCAAATTAAATATAAAACGTCATCAAGCCACATGTATTCCTTGTCATCCAACGACCTAGACTGCTTCAATGTCGAGCGCTCAACACGTTTAGTGTGCAGTTAATTTCATGCCAAAAATAGTGCTAATCACATGACAACACGCAAATAATATCCTAGTAGTTAATATTCGCATGCACTTAATATACTTCCAAATTAACGTGCATTGCACGTACACACTGACTAGTGCTGCTAGTACGTGAAACTGGTGCCGTGACTTGTGAGTTGTGAACGCGTCCAGATATGGTCAACGGCAACATCGCCCGCGAGTTCTTCTTGTTTGCCCGTGCGTCTAAATGCAAAAGGGGAGGAGAGAGAGAGCACACATGAAACCCGCCAGTAAGTGAAGGCGAATAGTACTAAAAATAATATTACATGTTATCCATTAATTAGGCTGTGGTAATATAAAAACATTATGTGAACAAAGGGGGTACAACAAACATTGCTATTCTATGTATGTTGCCTATTGACGTGCGGCTTGAAGGCCCGGTCACATGTTCGATCCTCGTCCTTTATTTTTTAATTAGTATATGGGTCCAAATTTGTTTCATGACATGTGGGCCCCTTGGTGTGTAGTTTGTAGCACTTTAATTTGTGGGTCGAAATTTGTTCCATTCCAAGTGGACTATCGGTGTGTAGTTTTGTAGCTTATTTATAATAATTAAAGAGAACATCATAGTTTTTTCAATAATACCATGGTGCGACGTTGAAGGTGAGAAAGGACGTGCGAGAGAGCGATGACCGAGCCAGAGGGAAATCAACTCGGGGAGTTGCGTGGGTTGCAACGGTGTTTTGGAGTAGTTGTGGGCAGAATGCTACGAAAATATAATCTAAACCGACCGGAATAAATGCCTACACAAATTAATCCAAGGTTGGAGTGCCCCTCGGAATGTAAATAGCCCCTTCTTTGCGAGGGATGGAGAGGTAGTAGCTTCAACACGTGGAATATACGGTATGAGAAAGCGAGGTCAATCGAGAGTCATATAGATAGAGAGACAAAGTGAGTGTGGTCCGAAATTCATTGAACAAATATATATGCTCCGGAGAGATATTGTCCGATTGAGCCTTCAGTAAGGGTGAGGGTTATAAGATAGAGCTTGAGAGATGATCCAGTCACAGACGTGTAGATATATTTTGTGCGTGGGAGGAAGCAAGGTCAACCGATCACATAGGGTCGCCGTGCGATCGAAAGAGTGAGATGGGTTGGAGAGAGTGACCTAGATAGACGATGTGCGTGAGAGAGTATACAATGTGAATAGGTCGAAAATGTCTCAAACTTGGTGATATATCGTTTTTGTCTGAGAAAGAGCAAGGTAAATTGAGACATACATACACACACACACACACAGAGAGAGATTGAGTGAGCGTGGCCCACCATGAGGTCGAAAGAGTGGCGGGGGCTTCGATGGACTGACCTAGATAGACAATCTGCGTGAGAGAGTATAGAGTGTGTTGATTGAGGCCCGAACAGGGAGATATATCATTTGTGTGTGAAAGAAAACGAGGTTAAACGAGACTCAGATAAAGAGAGCGAGATTGAGAGAGTGTGGCCCGCCATGCAGAAGAAAGAGTGAGACAGTCTCGAGGGAGTGACCTAGATATACAACGTGCATTCGTGCGCACGAGAGGTTGGGGGGGCTAGATAGGCAATGCATGTATTTAGCGCGAGAGGGTGAGAGGGAGAGGGGGGAGAGAGAGAGCTCGGCATGGGGTGCAATGGAGAGTGTATGAGGTAAATACATTTGGTAACAGGAGTGGAAAAGGGGTTGTGTAGTTGAGAGACTTAGAGATCGAGACTTAGAGATCGAAACATGGAGAGAAAGAATGAACGTGTGTTGGAAACCGATAGCTTGCTAAGGTGGTTAGGAGAGGAAGATTGACCGATACAGGAAGTATGTAGCGTTTGTGCGCGCGGGGGGGGACTAAAAACAACATTTGAATGTACATAGTACGAGACTTAATATCGATGTTTCAATTCGGTGTATATTGTAAGATTTGAACCGAGGACCAGGCATACGGGTAATTATTTCGAATTCGTGCCATACTAAATTTCGAAAAGTTTACATTGGCTCAATTTGTTGTGCTATTTTGTAGGTCATATGTTTGAATCCATCCAAAAGTTTTCTCACTACCATGGTGTTCATCATATACATATGAATTTGTATTAAAAAAGAAGTGTGGATACAGTGAAATGTGAAATCCGTGTTAGAATTGGAGATCGCTACATGACACACACTCATATTCAAATAACTAACTACGTGACACACACTCTAATTCAAATAACTAATTATGTGACACACTCTAATCCACGTTAGCGTGGGTACCGTTTTGATTTTTTTCAAATAACTCCTCATTAATTAATTTATAGTACTCCCTATGTTCACTTTTATAAGACCTTGAAGACATTTCAGACAATGTGCAAAATAGTTCATTTTAACTTGTCTGAAACGACTTACAAAAGTGATCGGATGGAGTATCTCGTTTCGAATGACTAACTATTGCAAGGAAAACACAGGCATGGTAATACATACAGATTCGTTTGCAAATGAAAGAAGATTCGTTTGCATTCTCAAATGTAGGCGCACCAGGCAGACCAGGGTCGTGTCGGGGTGGACGCTGCTTCGGTGCCTTAAAGGAAACAACCCTTGGGTGACTGACATGTGGGCCAGCCACTTGTTGGTCCCACATGTCATGGACACAAAGGCAGGTGCCTTAAGGCACCGAAGCGTAGTCCTGTCGGGGCGGTCGCGTGTGTTGGACGGACGCGTAGCACCCAGCCACCCACCCCCCTCCCCCCCAAAAAAGGACGATGACAATATTAGTTCACGCTTCCACGTTTCGGATTGAAATATCTGGCGTCCCCAATTCCAGCCCTGCAAAATCTCTCTTCTCCACCGTCCCCTTCTGCGCCCAGATTGCTCAAATCCCTAATTCGCCGCCATCCCTCGAATCGCCCCTCGTCTCGACATTTCCCCACCGTTCCCCACCTCTGTGCCGGACGACGACGATGAAGACGACGGTCGCGCTTCACCACCGCACCGGAGCTACCTCATCTATGCCCTCGTCCGCCGCACCGGGTGGTCCACCGACAACGTCGGCCACCGCAACCGACGTGCCTCACAGACATCGAGTTCCATCGCATCAGGTACGCTTCACCGACGCCGTCTCCCAACTCACCGGGGCTACTTCACCGAGCACATCATCGCACCTCCGCCCCCCGAGGTCATTGGGGCTTCACCAACGGTCTCGTCCACCGTATCATATTGCTCCGCTGCCACTCAAGATCTGCATCCGTGCACAGCCAGCCAACGCCAGCGCATCACCCTCAACGGCTCTGAAGTGACCCGCACTCTAGCTAGGCGAGCATGCCCAAACGCCGGCCTGAACTAGGTATCCACACATCACTCCCTTGTGCACTGTTCCGACGATGTTTGGATATCCTTTCACTGCTCTCTTAGCTTACACGCCTATGCAACTCTGACTTTAAATCTTATTTCTTCTGGAGATATCATCTAAAACAAGCAAATCCATTTTTTAGCGAAGCATGACGGGGCTACGGGATCTGGTACACATCCTGCACACCAGTATAACCTTGTAAGTATCTGTCCTCCGGTACAACATCAAGGTCGATTCCTCTTATTTGATCAACCATTCGCCGTGTCAAAAATGCAGAGGGGGATGCAAGGAGCACAAGGCCTGCACATCCAAGCAAGTGGTAACATGGACTTGTACATGGAACATCCCAAGCGCAAGCAGAGCTGCAGCGAGCCTGTACAACGAGCTAGCGTAAGTCCCTGCATTTCATTTAATTCATACTGGCATTCGTGTATGATTAGTGTGCAGTGGCTGATCCACGAATTTAAGTTACTAGGGGCGAACATTTAACTTAAAAAATACGAAGGCACTTGCACTCCGGAAATCAACAAAACTTGAGAAATGTGAAGCTACATGCACTTTGAAAACCAGCTAATGATCCCAAGTAGTTCATATTACAAACACTAAATGATGCAAGCACCAAAAAACACAAAATGCAACATGGTGTACAAGGACTACAAACATGGTTTGTACCTGCCTGAATTATTCGTTCTCTGGCTGAAACTATTGAAGTGTAATTGCTTGTATAACCAGTGTGCAAATTGCATATCAATATATCTATCATGCACAAGTATGCCAATAGTTTCAAACAACATATTAGAAAAGTATTTATGCTATGTTGTCATGATACGGGGACTTTCTAGTAGATGGCCTCGACGTTTCCTCAAGCTATGAAAATGCACTATAATTCGCTTGTCATCAATGCCTGCAAATCTCTATCTCTCTCAACATAGTAGATCATCATTAGACACTAAATCCTTCAATGAGCTTACATAATGCTTGCATTAGATCCCTCATTAGACACTATATGTTCATCACCAGGAGCATGTAAAATGTTTGCATCAAATCCTTCATTAGCAGTCCGTTCATTAGACACTTTAGGCTCAAGAACAACATGAGCTTGTATGTTTGCACCAGAAACTTGATTAGATACATCAGATTCAGTCAGTTCAGTATTGATTGGGGGAGTTATAAAATAAGTAGAAATTGGTTTCATTTTCTCATAGATTCCCTACATACAAGAAGTTTTACAACACCGTCAGGTTTAACTATTGGCCAGAAATTGAAGAGTTGAATTAGATATAATCAGGGATGTGATGTACCTGCTCGTTGCGCATGCTACTCTTGCAAGCTGCGATTGTCCGTTTGCGCAAGCTCGATGCCATGCCCGTGCTGCCGCCGCTGCCTCCCACGCAGGCTACACCCAGGGTTGGATCTTCATCTTCTTGTCCTTCCATTCGCTTGAATCCTGGAGACCGCCCTCCAACGAGGGCGCGAGGAAGTGATGTGTCCGTCTGTCCAGCGGCGACTAGGTTAGGAGCCAACCAGACTGGAGGCTGGAGCGAATTAATTGGGATTTTTCCTGTTGTCGATTGATATGGGAGGCGCTCGTTTGGGCCGCAAGCCTGCTATAGGGCCTGCCTTGCACTTATGTTATTGGCCCATCCAAATTGAAACATTTTTCTTCATTTTTTACATTGCCTGCTCGTGCGTTGGGACGAACAAAACTAGTGTGGGCCAACCTGGACGACTCCAACTAGGTGCACACTTTCCAGCCACCTGAGGTGGCCGCCCATACCAGCCCCTATGGTGGCGTCGCCCCTTTTGCGTGTATGATTGGATAGTGAAAAATATTCTAGTGGCGCTTTTGATTTACCCACAGAATGGTTGAATTGTTTGTTTCTATGAACTGAGTTCGCCAATAATGTGAAGGATGTCAGTCTTTTCATCCTATTGTAGATTGCTTAGATCTCGATATGCCAAAAGTAATCGCATGAAATATACAGTAAAAGCCAGTGTGATGTGTTTGGCTACAACTAGTCTGACTATACGTCCTCATATAACATATCAAGGATGCACCATCTTACCAGATTAACCATTCGACTTATCCATGCAGTGTGGGAAGAAAGAAGTATTGGGACTGCGTATCCAAGCAATTGATGCCATGGACTCCTTTGTACAACCTTGTAAGCGAAAAAGAAGTTGCAGTGTGCCTGTACAAAGAACTAGCGTAAGTTCAGTTACCTGCTTATCGGAATTTTAGTTAGCCACTTATTGCAAAATTGTTCAATTAAGTTGCTTGGCTTAATTTAGTTTGCTACTGATTACATAATAGCACAGCCTCTTAATCATATTGTAGACAGCGCCTATCTATGTGTTTGATACTTACTGTTAAGAATTACTGTTTGCCTTAACTTAAGTATCTACTTGTTTGTTTAACTACTTTGATGCTGCAACAGCGGGTTACAATGATGTTAATAACTACTCCCGCCATCCCATAATATAGGACGTTTTTTGACACTAGCATAGTGTTAAAAAACGTCTTACATTATGGGACGGAGGGAGTACTTTTCAGCATCCAATTGAAACTCTTTAATTCCTTGTTTGTTTAACTGGTTTGCTGTTATAACTCCCAGTTGAGATGTTTTGCTAACTTCAACTTTTCTGAATCCAATCGGAACTTTAATGGCAAAACAGGTTAGCCCAAGATCAAAGAGAGAGGTCCCCATGGACGTTGCCTCATCCCACAGCAGTGGCACCGGCCCATTCGTGCATTATGAATTGCCAACTGCTGATGCTCTAGAGGCTAAACTAGTGGTAGAAAGAGATTCTACTTCTGCACTTGGAGATGAAGTTGACATGTTGAGGAAGCAAACAACACAATCACAAGCAGTAATTAAGACAACCATTAAATATTTGGTGGATTTCAAAATGAAGCAAGCTGAGACTGACCAGATTGTTAAGGTCCTGAAGACAACAACAACAACAAAGCCTTTAGTCCCAAACAAGTTGGGGTAGGCTAGAGGTGAAACCCATAAGATCTCGCAACCAACTCATGGCTCTGGCACATGGATAGCAAGCTTCCACGCACCCCTGTCCATAGCTAGCTCTTTGTCAATACTCCAATCCTTCAGGTCTCTCTTAACGGACTCCTCCCATGTCAAAATCGGTCGACCCCGCCCTCTCTTGACATTCTCCGCACGCTTTAGCCGTCCGCTATGCACTAGAGCTTCTGGAGGCCTGCGCTGAATATGCCCAAACCATCTCAAACGATGTTAAGGTCCTGAAGGAAAAAAGGAAATTAAATTCCTACTTGGTAAATCATAGGTGAAATGTTCTTTCCATAGTTGAATAACCTTTGTGTTGTCTATTCATGTAATCAATCAAACCATTTGTTTTAGAGATCATGTAATAATTTTTTTTGTTTTTTGGTTTGTAATTCTATTTGAGCACAAGTCTGTATTAATTGATAAGACTCGGAAACATTTCATTTGGATTGTTGTGCTAGACCTACAAATATGCCAATCGGGCTGAATGTGCATTCAGCAATAGTAGTAGTATAGATGGACCATAAGTGGCACGCATCGGAAAGGGCCAAGATGCTGGCTAAAAAAAAGATGTTGTTGTAGCCAAAAAAAAGTATAGCGTCCTGGCTTATGTATGTTAGTTGATATTATTGATCCATATACTCTATAAGTGTTTATATGTCTATTAGTTCTGTACATTCTTGGTTGATTGACTCGGTATTTAAATCTTGATACATCGCTTGTGTACATATCTAAATGGGAGTAGACATTATGCTACCTGTGACATTTGAGTTGGACATGAAGTGTTCCAAATATTCGAATTCACCTTAAACTGGATACTAGTTTCTGAATTTGAGTATCGGCATTTGTAAACCATATTCATATATGACAGTGGAATACATCTTTGTCGTCCTTTTGAAGATATATAAAAACACATAGAACGATTTATGAAGATTCATATAGGAATACAAAATGGATTCGAATTTAGTTGCCAGGGTAAACGTGGATGCTTATTGTCCCAAAATTCGAAAGAAGCTGCAAAATGTCCACTCCCACATCGGCTGCCCGAAGCCAAGTGTTTGGGAGATGGAAATTACCGTCTACCCATTACACGGATAATCCATCGGCCCGATTTCCACTGCTCTAAATAGGGGTAGGTTAGTAACTTCAACTAGACGTGACACGACCGCCTCTGAGCCCATTCCGGCACGGTGGGCGTCAAACATGGGCGGCAAAACACATTTGATTCAAGCTCATCCGAAAGACCTCTGTTTCTCCCTCCATTACCCATTCATACACGGTGGGCGGCAAAACAAACTCGACTCGGCCGAAATCGATGTAGGCAAATATTTTCAATAGGGGCAGGTTTGTAACTTCACTCAGACGTGACACAACCGCCCTTCCTGTCAGCCCCGTTCATACACCGTGGGCGCCAACCATGGGCGCCAACCACCCTCTCCTCGCCCGAAATCGCTCTGGGTAAATATTGGCGAGATGCGAGATTACCGTCCTATCCCCAACCGACGAGACGTCCAAATTTTAAATGGGGGCTAAGTTCGTAACTTTCCCATATTTCAGACAGGCGTGTCCCAAAAACATGGTTCCCCGTACCTCTCCCTCCATTTTCCCATTCATACACCGTCCGCGCTAGAACAATCCATCCCCACACCAGCCTCCGTCCGCCACCCCATCCATCACCACCGTCCTCCACCACATCCATCACCACCGTCCTCCACCATGCCGGAGCGCCTACCAAGAGCGCGTCATCCAGTGCTAGAGATGGACGTTTCTCATCCACGGCGACGGGCCAATAGACTTGCATCGCGTCCTCTCACTTCATCGGCGCCGTCGTCCTCTTTGCCGGGGCCGCTCACACGACCTTCTCTTCCACCGCAATGGGACTTATCCCCCGATGCACCCGTCTACCATCGCAGATCTGCTTCAACGCCCTGACAGCCATCGCACCCCCGATGCCTACACGGTGCCGCAAGAGAGGTGGTACTTCATATCTCCTCAACTTTTTGATCTCAACCAGAAAATAGATCTTAACTTGGTTACTCTACTTTCTTTTCAGCTCTTAGAATTTAGTTCTTAGTTCGAAGCAAACAATGGATGCTAAATATCATTTCTCCGGTTTGCAGCTTCAAATCTGCCATGGCACAGCCATAATACGGTTTAATTGATCATGCTTAGGGTTTAATTGATCATGTTGGTTCCGTGGTGGTTTCTTTAATAGAAATCGGAGGGAAAACCCTCTTTTGCTAAAAAAATATGCGTAGAGTTTCCCCCTTTTATGATCACTATACGATCAGAATACGTGCTTCATGTCATAATAACACTGCTCCACGCATCAATCTAAACAAGCTTAGATGTCCAAATACGAATCTGCTATTATTAAAACAGAGTTGTTTAATTGGTCAGCTAAATGTTCCTAAATTAGTTTCGAAAATGCATGTTCGCCGCTCGGGTGTGTATCTCTACAGGGTGCCCACGGTGGGCCGGCCCACCCTGGGATTTTGGGTCATCCCAGGCCCCGATTCCCCTCTGTTCTGCTACGCGCTTCCGATCTCTACTAGCCCCTAGCCGCCTGCCTCACCGGCGACTTGCCGTCCCCGGGCGGCATGACTCTAGGAGGAGACGCCGGACTAACAGGCGGCCAGGAGCCGCTCGCCCAATAGCGTCACCGCTGCCCGGGCGCGCCACTATGCCTACCTTCCCAGTCCATTCAGGGCCCAGGCGTGCAGCACCCACCAAGCCACCGATTTATCCTGAGATACGTCCTCATAACTTAGCAGCCACTCCTCACCACCCATTTTCTAATTGGTTCATTACTCATTAGGCAGGACTGTCATTAGGGTTTGTTGTGTGCTCAATGCTACCTACACTTAATGGTTCAGATGTATTTCAGTAATCTTTAGTACCTGTAAAGTTCACATGGTTTTCAAAATTCCGGCCCTCAGAACAGAAACTAGTAATTTTGGATTGTTGGTCGTAGTGACATTGACCCAGATTACTACTGCAAGCCAGGTTTGTTGACAATTTTACTTGTCTTTCTTACTCATTCGATATAATATATAATTATTCATGTCAATTAGTTGCAAACAATAAGTGCTAGACAAACTTCTTCATTCAGATTTTGGACGGTCTCTTACTGCAGTTACAATTCTGCATACTTGTTCTAATAAGCTCGCAAGTAAATGATTGATTCACTACATCTATGCTTGCCTTGTCATATTTGTTGTCAATATTATTTTAGGGTGGACCACTCTGTTTCTAAATACTGGAACCGTAGACCTGAGTGAATAGTATTTATCTATGTGATCTCTTCCATCATGTGTGGGTAACGAACACTCCATTGTATAGAAAGAAAGTGTCATTTCCAGCTTTTACATAGGTTTCGATCTTTTACATGGAATACAATCTGCCTACTTGCTTTGTGTCGCACTACCAACACTCCACCCTTGAAGCTAAACATTACGCCACTCATAATTTCTTAGTTTATTTATTCAAATACGAATTTCATATGATTCTAATGTTCCTACTTCAGTTTTGAAATGTGTGGCTGCCTGTTATAGAGACATAAGGGGTTTGTATTTCTGTGTGTGGTCTGATCAGCACGGTTGGGGAGGTGAACTTTGCATATGCAGGGGTTTATAGGGAGACACTCTCCAAGTTGAATCTGCAATGCATTCCATAGATAATCTGACTACTTTTTATGTTTTCATGAATCTCAGATTCTGAATAACATCATAATGATTACGAGCTTGCGCGCATGAAAAGAATAAAGCAGAACAATGCCATGGCTGTCAAACTTGGCATTAAGGGACTGAAATCAAGTCTGGATGCAATGCAATGCAAACGCTCTCCACCTACAGACTCATGCTTAGAATATGATCCTAACAGTGATTCTGAGCTAGAGGGAGACCTAAGTCAATGTAGCTCCCTAGTGGAGGAGTCAGAGGAAGATGCCCTATCTTATTCACCCATCAAGGTACTTGCTCTAACTTTCCAAGGTTACATTGCTCGCACATATCTTTGAACTGATGCTTTGCATTGCTTCTACTTTGCTGAACTGCCATTAGCTTAGTTTACACATCGTGTATGTGAATACACCCTGCTATCCATTTCAGTAATATTCCATCTGTCATCATACCATATTTATCCATTCAAACAGTGTTCTTGTGTATCAGACGTTCAAAAGGAAGAGGGCGATTGCTGATCGTGGAGGAGCACAAGAAAAGTATTTCAAAAAGGTAGTGGCACCTGATAAATCAAATAGCCCATTTGGTGTAGTTGCAATATCACCTGGCCCACAAAATACCCCAAATCTAGCAGACTCTAGCCCTACTACACTGGTCATTTCTGATGCCCCAACTCAGCAGACCCCAACTGCAGCAAATAGTATGATTATGCCAGTTGACATAGCACCAGCTGTACGACGCAAAACCCCCATTCCAGCAAAGAGTACACCAAATCCAGTTGCCAAATCCCTTTTCGAACCAGAGAGAGCCCCAATTGCAGCAAATAGGACCCATGTTCCATTTCTTCCCAGTTTAGAAGACGAAGCTTATGTTGTTGTCAGGAACTTTGTGCGCATCTTTCCTTCATGGAAAGATTATACCGCGGACACAGAACAATTTCTAGTCTTCCTCCGCAACTTACGCATAAGTAATGTACTAATGTTATTCATGGTCATTACTGCATATGTTTCTGCTGACAGAAGACATAAGATTTCATTCTTTTAAATAGGCGAGGAGCAAACTGGATTGTGATGACGAGCAAGAGTTGGTTGCACTTTTCAAGCACTCGTTGATGAAGTATCGTTCCTACCTGAGGCAAGCGCACTTCGATGGCAAGCCTCTGAACGAAATTTCTGTAAAGTCTCCGGTGCTACATTTATCCGACGGTGACTGGAATAATCTTGTTACACATTGGTCTCAGCTGCAGCGTAAGGTACTGTCTATGATATCACATCACAATTTGAACTACATTTCTGCATTTGCCTTAATGTCTCACTTGTACGAAAACTGTTAGTAGAAGAACATTCGTTCTCAAGGGACCACAGAATCTCGCAACTATACTACACACTGCATTGCTCTCGTGAGTATCTCTTGCCCTATATGACCATACATACTTTCATAGCTGTTTGATTATGTAGCATCACTGCACATGTTAGCCTCGTAATCGCCCATTTGGTGGACACTATAAGATCCATATGGACTCTTACACAAATTTAGAATCAACCCAATGCTTTTGAAGAGGTTTAGCTCTGCAGTCCTCTTGTAAGGACTGAACGTGGTCTATCAATGTACTTACATTAACAGCTACTCCCTCCGTCCCATAATATAAGAACGTTTTGTACAGTACACCAGTGTTCAAAACACTCTTGTATTATGGGAAGAGGGATTGGTTCATTTTGTAGCATTCTGCATCTTATCTCCCTCGCCCACCATTTACTAAAAAATATCAAATCTATATTTAATCTTACCAACAAGTAGAATACACAGACAATGCCAGTGCAGAAGTGTAGCCCATTGCTCTTGTCAGTACATTTTGTTCTATAATTCTTGTACTTCCAGGGATTGGTAGTTGATTATGTAGCATCAATTTGCATCTTATATTCATTATCCTCTATCCCTTCCAGTATTATCATATCTATAATTACTCTCTACAAAATGTAGAGTACAGGCAATGCTTATGAAGAAGATTCTGTGCTGAAATTCTTGAGTTATCCTTCCCTTGACATGGAGAAGGGCATTATAAAGCCGGTGTTAAGTAAGTCAGTCCTTCTAAAGCCTTTATCCTCAACTACTATTTAATTTGCTCATACTCCCTATCGTTTACTACTGTTTAGTTTGCTGTTTCTACCAAAATGCATGTTCGTAAGCACCATAAGTTCTAAGTTTTACTTGTAAAACCAAATTTCTTATTCATACCATGCACATTACTTAATACTCCCTATATGTATGCTTGGTTTTGTGGATCTATAATCCAGTGTGTGGTGAAGCAGCCCACGTTTGCACCTTGTCATCTCCTGTTTTATCTTACTGATGTGGCTGATGATATGAACAACATGCCATGCACATTATCCAAAATAGATACAATGATTTTCTTTGCCCTTCATCTATGCTTGTTATGTTGACATGGTAATCCAGTAGTGTGGTGAAGCTCCCCGCATTATGAACAATGCCAAATTATGCTATTGATATTTTGAACTTACTCTTTATTTTCTAATTTTAAATTGGATAGAATTGACAGAACAGTTATCATCTTTGTTTATACACGTGCAAAACATGTCATCTCTCAGCTTTGTTTCAGGGTGATATGCCTGATGGCATGCACAAGTCTACTGAGGGCTACAAACCCAACATATATTGAAGCAAAGAAGGAAAAACATCTTGAAGATAGCGAGACAACCCCAAAGTCTTGTCTTGATGCAGTGTTCAAGTTACTTGAGACTAACAGTCAGACAAGCTCACAGAATTCGTTGTCTGAATCAGTTCGACTTCTTCAGTCTCAAGTTCTAGCAGAAAGGCATTCTGCAACTCAACTTCGACTTGAAGTCCTATCTCTAAGAAAGATTGCGGAGAACACCAATGAGAACCTCATCGCTAAACGCTACACCTGGAAGCTATGACCGACATGCTAGGCCGGTCTCACAGCCTTGCTCAGCAGCTTGCGCAGCAGTTCCCCCGCAAGGCTAACCTTTCTTGAACTGTCTTGGAAGTGGTCTCGGTTCAGTATTATTTTGTTACGCTGCAATGGTGCCCAATTTTTGTAATCTGCTTCTTTGTTGCGCTTTATGATCACTGGTGGCGAACTTCAATGCCCAGTGGATGTAATATACCTTAAATCCTTTATTATATAGTGTAGGTTTATTCTTAGTTACTATGCCGTAATTTCTTTATTGTGTAGAGTAGGTTTGTTCTTAATTCCTACTAGTTACTGCCATCATTCGCTATCTGAAAAAAAATCAGATGTAGTCGACCGGGCCGAAACATTCGATAACGGCCCAGGTTTTTAGCGGGCCACAATTGGGTCGGCCTGCATCTTTCTTGGGCCCGAATGATTGGGGCCTTCACACATTGCGCCAGGCCCAAACTTACACCGGTCTATATTTTACTTGGGCCTTTTGTCGACCCAGTGCTTAGTTCGCCCAGGTAGCGTTGGGCCATTAACAGGATGAATATTGTACTGGCCTGTTACGGACGAGATAAAACGACAGGCCTTTAGCAGGCCAAAATGCATGTTGGGCCTCAATTTTCACTAGTCGTCGACGGGCCTTCAGCAGGCCGAAATGTAGACCGGGCTGTTATGGGCCCAGTTAGCTCACGGGCCGTTACCAGGCTGAAACATATCTTGGGCCTTAGTTGGCCCACTGATATCATGGGCCTTTAAGTGGCCGAAAGCTTAGTACAGGCATCAACGGGCCGAATTACGCGACAGGCCTTTAACAGGCCCAAAGTCACGTTGGGCTTAACTGTTGCCACCTTAAGCACGGGCCATTAGTGGGCCCGATGTCCCGTCGGACCATATATGGCCCATGGGCAGCACGGGCCATTCCCAGGCTAAAAGTCACACCGGGCTGAAATGGGCCCATGTCTACATCAGGCCTCTAACAGGCCGAAAGTCACTGGGCTATAGTTGGGCCCGAATATTTGGCGAACAATTAACGGGCCAGATCTGGCTTCGGGCCGCAAATGGGCCCAAATATTGGGCGAACAATTAACGGGCCAGATCTGGCTTCGGGCCGTAAATGGGCCCAAATATTGGGCGAACAATTAACGGGCCAGATCTGGTTTCGGGCTGTTAATGGGCCTTTATTAAGCAGGCCGTTATTGGGCTGGCCCACTATTACCTTATTAAGTTCTACGGGCCTTTGACCGGGCCGGCCTTTTTAACCTATATGGGCCTCTGTTGGGCCCAGCCACGTGTCAACGTACCATAGGCATGTCTCCTCCAATGGACGGGCGACATCTGGCCCACTGACGAGCTGACAGGTGTTCCCTTCGGCCAATCAGAATTTTACACGTGGAAATTTCCCATTGGTCGGGGCTGTTAACGGGTTATCGGATCCAAAACCCGACCCTATAGCTTAACGGCGTTCCGTTACGGTGGATGCCACGTGTCGGTCACCCTTGACGAAAGCACTTCTGTGACGCGCGATTTATCGTCATCGAAGTGGACACTTCCGTGATGATAATTTTGGTAATGTCATGGAACACTTCTACGACAGCACAGGTATGACTATCTTGATTCTGTCATAAATTTGTCATGGATGTACATGCATGAAAAAAAACGCGACCTACTGTGACAAACATGTATCATCACGAAAGTGTATTTTTTTGTAGTGAAACTGAGAACCCGCAACCAACGCAATAAAGGGGTTGTCAATCCCTTCACGGCAACTTGCGAAAGTGAGATCTAATAAAGATAGTATGATAAGATAAATATATTTTATAAGATAGATGCAAAAATTAAATATGCAAATAAAGATAGATCGAAAGCAAATATGATAAGAGATAGACCTGGGGGCCATAGGTTTCACTAGAGGCTTCTCTCGAGATAGCATAAGTATTACGGTGGGTGAACAAATTATTGTCGAGCAATTGATAGAAAAGCGCATAGTTATGAGATTATCTAGGCATGATCATGTATATAGGCATCACGTCCATAACAAGTAGACCGACTCTTGCCTGCATCTACTACTATTACTCCACACATCGACCGACTCCTGCCTGCATCTAGAGTATTAAGTTCATAAGAACAGAGTAACGCATTAAGCAAGATGACATGATGTAGAGGGATAAACACATGCAATATGATATAAATCCCATCTTGTTATCCTCGATGGCAACAATACAATACGTGTCTTGCAACCCTTTCTATCACTAGGTAAGAACACCGCAAGATTGAACCCAAAGCTAAGCACTTCTCCCATGGCAAGAAAGATCAATCTAGTAGGCAAACCAAACTGATAATTCAAAGAGACTTGCAAAGATAACTCAATCATACATAAAAGAATTCAGAGAAGATTCAAATATTATTCATAGATAAACTTGATCATAAACCCACAATTCACCAGATCTTGACAAACACACCGCAAAAAGAGTTTACATCGAATAGATCTCCACAAGAGAGGGGGAGAACATTGTATTGAGATCCAAAAAGAGAGAAGAAGCCATCTAGCTAATAACTATGGACCCGTAGGTCTGTGGTAAACTACTCACAACTCATATGAGGAGCTAGGATGTTGATGAAGAAGCCCTCCGTGGTTGATCCCCCCTCCGGCAAAGTGTCGGCGAAGGCTCCAAGATGAGATCTCGCGGATATAGAACGTTATGGCGGTGGAAATTGTGTTTTGTGGTGCTCCTGGATGTTTTCCGGGTACAGAGGTATATATAGGAAGAAGAAGTATGTCAGTGGCCGCCCGAGGGGCCCACGAGAGAGGGGGGCACGCCCTATAGGGGGGGCGCGGCCCCCTATCTCGTGGGGCCCCCGGGAGCTTCTTGACTTGCACTCCAAGCTCTCCGGATCAGATTTGTTCCAAAAATCACGCTCCCGAAGGTTTCATTCCGTTTGGACTCCGTTTGATATTCCTTTTCTTCGAAATACTGAAATAGGCAAAAAATACAGCAATATGGGCTGGGCCTCCGGTTAGTAGGTTAGTCCCAAAAATGATATAAATGTGTAAAATAAGGCCCATAAACATCTAAAAGGGGTAATATAATAGCATGGAACAATCAAAAATTATAGATATGTTGGAGACGTATCATTGACCGAGCGAGAGCAGACGTGGGGATGCAGCCAACTCGTTATGAAGATTGAGCGGATCTAGAAGCGTAGGTCCAGCCCCTGGGCGGATCTAGGAGCCACAGCCATGGAGATGGAGCTCCAGGTCCACGCCCTTGGCCGGTGCGGTTGGGCGGCTCGCTTGATCTGCTGAGGGGGCGACTGGGTGGTGGAAGGGAGGGGAGGCGGAGGTGGAATCTAGATCGGTAAGGGGGCGGCAGCGAGGAGATGGGGACGAGGGAGGAAGCGGGCGACGGGGGGAGGGGTCGATCTAAGCTAGGGTTTGGGCTGTGGGTGGGGGCATGATACGTCTCCAACGTATCTATAATTTTTGATTGCTCCATGCTACTTTATCTATTGTTTTGGACTACAATGTGCTTTATTTTCCGCTTCTATATTATTTTTGGGTCTAACCTATTAACCGGAGGCCCAGCCCAGAATTGCTGGTTTTTTTTGCCTATTTCAGTATTTCGAAGAAACAAAATATCAAACGGAGTCCAAACGGAATGAAACCTTCGGGAACGTGATCTTCTCACCGAACGTGATCCGGGAGACTTGGACCCTACTCCAAGAAGCACCAGAGGCGGTCACAAGGGTGGAGGGCGCGCCCCCCTGATACGTCTCCAATGTATCTATAATTTTTGATTGCTCCATGCTACTTTATCTACTGTTTTGGACTATATTGGGCTTTATTTTCCACTTTTATATTATTTTTGGGACTAACCTATTAACCGGAGGCCCAACCTAGAATTGCTGTTTTTTGCGTTTTTCAGTGTTTCGAAGAAACAGAATATCAAACGAAGTCCAAACGGAATGAAACCTTCGGGAATGTGATTTTCTCATCAGATAAGACCGAGGAGACTTGGACCCTCAGTCAAGAAAGCCACAAGGTGGTCATGAGGGTGGAGGGCGCGCCCTCCCCCCTGGGCGCGCCCCCCTACCTCGTGGGCCCCTCGGAGCTCCATCGACGTACTCCTTCCTCCTATATATACCTACGTATCCCCAAACGATCAGAACAGGAGCCAAAAACCTAATTCCACCGCCGCAACCTTCTATATCCACGAGATCCCATCTTGTGGCCTGTTCCGAAGCTCCGCCGGAGGGGGCATCCACCATGGAGGGCTTCTACATCATCACCATGGCCCCTCCGATGAAGTGTGAGTAGTTTACTTTAGACCTTCGGGTCCATAGCTAGTAGCTAGATGGCTTCTTCTCTCTTTTTGGATCTCAATAGAATGTTCTCCCCCTCTCTTGTGGAGATCTATTCGATGTAATCTTCTTTTTGCGGTGTGTTTGTTGATACCGATGAATTGTGGGTTTATGATCCAGTATTATCTATGGAAAACATTTGATTCTTCTCTGAATTCTTTTATGTATGATTGAGTTATCTTTGCAAGTCTCTTCGAATTATCCGTTTGGGTTGGCCAACTAGATTGGTAGTTCTTGCAATGGGAGAAGTGCATGGCTTTGGGTTCAATCTTGCGGTGTCCTTACTCAGTGACAGAAAGAGTTGCAAGGCACGTATTGTATTGTTGCCATCGAGGATAACAAGATGGGGTTTTTATCATATTGCATGAATTTATCCCTCTACATCATGTCATCTTGCTTAAGGCATTACTCTGTTTTTACTTAATACTCTAGATGCATGCTGGATAGCGGTCGATGAGTGGAGTAATAGTAGTAGATGCAGAATCGTTTCGATCTACTTGTCTCAGACGTGATGCCTATATACATGATCATTGCCTAGATATACTCATAACTATGCTCAATTCTGTCAATTGCTCAACAGTAATTTGTTCACCCACCGTAGAATACTTATGCTCTCGAGACAATCCACTAGTGAAACCTATGGCCTTCGGGTATATTCTCATCATATCAATCTATATCACTTCATTTACTTGCTTTGTTTTTACTTTACCTTTACTTTTTAATTTGCATCTATCTATCAAAAATACCAAAAGTATTATCTCTATCAGATCTCACTTTCGTAAGTGACCGTGAAGGGATTGACAACCCCTAAGCGTTGGTTGTGAGTTGCTATCGTGTTGTGCAGGTACGAGGGACTTGCGCGTGACCTCCTACTGGATTGATACCTTGGTTTTCAAAAACTGAGGGAAATACTTACGCTACTGTGCTCCATCATCCTCTCCTCTTCGGGGAAAACCAACGCAAGCTCGAGACGTAGCAAGAAGAATTTCTGGCGCCGTTGCCGGGGAGGCTTACGCAAAAGTCAACATACCAAGTACCCATCACAATCCCTATCTCTCGCATTACATTATTTGCCATTTGCCTCTCGTTTTCCTCTCCCCCACTTCACCCTTGCCGTTTTATTCGCCCTCTCTTTCCCAATCTCCTCCTCTCTTTCCCGTTTGCCTTTTCTCGTTGCCCTTCTGTTTGCTTGTGTGTTGGATTACTTGTTGCCATGGCGCAAGATAATACCAAATTGTGTGATTTCTCGAATACCAATAATAATTATTTCCTTAGTACTCCGATTGCTCCTCTTAATAATGATGAGTCTTGTGAAATCAATACCGCTTTATTGAATCTTGTTATGAAAGATCAATTCGTCGGCCTTCCTAGTGAAGATGCCGCTACTCATCTAAACAATTTTGTTGATTTGTGTGATATGCAAAAGAAAAAAGATACATATAACAATATTGTCAAATTGAAGTTATTTCTATTTTCACTTAGAGATCGTGCTAAAGTTTGGTTTTCGTCTTTGCCTAAAAATAGTATTGATTCTTGGAACAAGTGCAAAGATGCTTTTATCTCTAAGTATTTTCCTCCCGCTAAGATTATCACTCTTAGGAACGATATCATGAATTTTAAACAACTTGATCATGAGCATGTTGCCCAATCTTGGGAAAGAATGAAATTAATGCTTCGTAATTGCCCTACTCATGGTTTGAATTTATGGACGATCATACAAAATTTTTATGCCGGATTGAATTTCGCTTCAAGAAATCTTTTAGATTCGGCCGCGGGAGGCACGTTTATGGAAATTACTTTAGGAGATGCTACCAAATTTCTTGATAATATTATGGCTAATTATTCTCAATGGCACACCGAAAGATCTTCTAGTAAAAAAGTGCATGCTATAGAACAAATCAATGCTTTGAGTGAAAAGATGGATGAACTTGTGAAGATGTTTGCTCCTCAAAATACTCCTCTTGATCCCAATGATATGCCTTTATCTACTTTGCTTGAGAATAACAATGAATCTATGGATGTGAATTGTGTTGGTAGGTATAGTTTTGGAAACAACGCTTATAGAGGGAATTTTAATCCTAGGCCTTATCCTAGTATCCTTCTAATAATTATGGAAATTCCTACAACAACTCTTATGGAAATTTTAATAAGATGCCCTCTGAATTTGGGAGTAGGGTTAAAGAGTTTATGAATTCACAAAAGAATTTTAATGCTTTGCTTGAAGAGAAATTGCTTAAAGTTGATGATTTGGCTAGGAACGTTGATAGAATTTCTCTTGAAATTCATTCTTTAAAGCTTAGATCTATTACACCTAAGCATGATATCAATGAGTCTCTCAAAGCCATGAGAATTTCCATTGATGAGTGCATAGAAAGAACCGCTAGGATGCGTGCTTCCAAAGATGCCTTTTTATTAAAGCGTGTTCTTCTAATCCCTATGAAAATCAAGATGAAGATCTAAAAGTTATTGATGTGTCCCCCATTAAATCTTTGTTTTGCAATATGAATCTTGATGAAACTGAATATGATCTTCCTTTACCTAGAAGGCGTTCTAAGAATTCAGAGTTTCTAGATCTTGATGATGAAATTGATGAAAGTGGGATTGAAATAAATAAAAACTGTGATGTTGCTAAACCCACTATTCTGGATCTCAAGGAATTTAATTATGAAAATTGCTCTTTGATTGGTCGTATTTCCTTGTTGCAATCCATGCTAGAATCTCCTCATACTTATAGTCAAAATAAGGCCTTTACCGAACACATTGTTGATGCCTTGATGCAATCTTATGAAGAAAAACTTGAGTTGAAAGTTTCTATCCCTAGAAAACTCTATGATGAGTGGGAACCTACGATTAAAATTAAAATTAAAGACTTTGAGTTTCATGCTTTATGTGATTTGGGTGCTAGTGTCTCTACTATTCCCAAAACTTTATGTGATTTGCTAGATTTCCATGATTTTGATGATTGCTCTCTAAACTTGCATCTTGCGGATTCCACTATTAAAAAGCCTATGGGAAGAATTAATGATGTTCTTATTGTTGCAAATAGGAATTATGTGCCCGTAGATTTTATCGTTCTTGATATAGATTGCAATCCTTCATGTCCTATTATTCTTGGTAGACCTTTCCTTAGAATGATTGGTGCAATTATCGATATGAAGGAAGGGAATATTAGATTCCAATTTCCCTTAAAGAAGGGTATGGAACACTTCCCTAGAAAGAAAATAAAATTACCATATGAATCTATCATGACAGCCACTTATGGATTGCCTACCAAAGATGGCAATACCTAGATCTATCCTTGCTTTTATGCCTAGCTAAGGGCGTTAAACGATAGCGCTTGTTGGGAGGCAACCCAATTTTATTTTGTGTTTTTTGTTTTCGCTTCTGTTTAGGAATAAATAATCCATCTACCTTCTGTTTGGATGTGGTTTTATGTTTCAATTAGTGTTTGTGCCGAGTAGGACCTATAGGATAACCTACGATGATAGTTGATTTGATTCTGCTGAAAAACAGAAACTTTAGTGCTTACGAGATTAGCTGACATTTTTTACTGGGGAGTGCTTTTGCGTTGATTATTTTCGCTGCTGATCAATAAACAAATTGTCCAGGACTTCCTATTTTGGTAGAATTTTTAGAGTTCCATAAGTTTGCGTTAGTTACAGATTACTACAGACTTTTCTGTTTGTGACAGATTCTGTTTTTCGTGTGTTGTTTGCTCATTTTGATGAATCTATGGCTAGTAAATTAGTTTATAAACCATAGAGAAGTTGGAATACAGTAGGTTTTACACCAAAATAAATAAAGAATGAGTTCATTACAGTACCTTGAAGTAGTCTTTTGGTTTCTTTCTCTAACGGAGCTCACGAGATTTCTGTTGAGTTTTGTGTTGTGAAGTTTTCAAGTTTTGGGTGAATTCTTTTGATGGATTATGGAACAAGGAGTGGAAAGAGCATAAGCTTGGGGATGCCCATGGCACCCCTAAGATAATCCAAGGACACCAAAAAATCAAAGCTTGGGGATGCCCCGGAAGGCATCCCCTCTTTCGTCCACTTCCATCGGTAATTTACTTGGAGCTATATTTTTATTCACCAACATGATATGTGTTTTGCTTGGAGCGTCTTGTATTATTTGCGTCTTTGCTTGTTAGTTTACCACAATCATCCTTGCTGTACACACCTTTTGAGAGATCCATACATTAATTGAAATTTGCTAGAATACTCTATGTGCTTCACTTATATCTTTTGAGCGTGATAATTTTTGCTCTAGTGCTTCACTTAGATCTTTTTGAGCACGGTGGTGGATTTTTTTTAAAGAAACTTGATATCTCATGCTTCACTTAGATTATTTTGAGAGTCGTCAATAGCATGGTAATTTGCTTAATGTTAATATACTTGGTGTTGAAGATATGTGAAACTTTCTTTTGAGTGCGTTGAATACTAAGATAAGTTTGATGCTTGATAATTGTTTTGAGATATGGAGGTGATAATATCATAGTCGTGCTAGTTGGGTGATTATGAATTTTAGAAATACTTATGTTGAAGTTTACAAATCCCATAGCATGCACGTATGGTTAAAGTTATGTAACAAATTTGAAACATGAAGTGTACCTGGCTTGTGCATCCTTATGAGTGGCGGTCGGGGACGAGCGATGGGCTTTTCCTACCAATCTATCCCCCTAGGAGCATGTGCGTAGTATTTGAATTTTTGATGACTTCTAAATTTTTGCAACAAGTATGTGAGTTCTTTTGACTAATGTTGAGTCCATGGATTATACGCACTTTTACCTTTCCACCATTGCTAGCCTCCCTTTCTCACATTGAGAGTTGGCGCAAACTTCGCCGGTGCATCCAAACCCCGTGATACGATACGCTCTATCACACATAAACCTCCTTATATCTTCCTCAAAACAGCCACCATACCTACCTATTATGGCATTTCCATAGCCATTCCGAGATATATTGCCATGCAACTTCCATCATCATCATCGTGACATGCATTACTTTTGTCATATTGCCATTGCATGATCTTGTAGTTGACATTGTATTTGTGCAAAGCCACCATGCATTATTTTCCATACATGTCACTCTTGATTCATTGCACCATCCCGGTACACCGCTAGAGGCATTCATATAGAGTCATATCTTGTTCTAAGTTTCGAGTTGTAATCCTTATGTTGTAATCAATAGAAGTGTGATGATCATCATTATTAGAGCATTGCCCAAAAAAAGAGAGAAAGGCCAAAATAAAAAAAGGAAAGGCCCAAAAAAATAAAATATAAAAAGGGCAATGCTACTATCTCTTTTTCCACACTTGTGCTTCAAAGTAGCACCTTGTTCTTCATGTAGTGAGTCTCATATATTGTGCTTCAAAGTAGCACCTTGTTCCTCATGTAGTGAGTCTCATAAGTTATCTTTTCATACTAGTGGGAATTTTTCATTATAGAACTTGGCTTGTATATTCCTACGATGGGCTTCCTCAAATGCCCTAGGTCTTCATGAGCAAGCAAGTTGGATGCACACCCACTAGTTTTCTTTTGTTGAGCGTTCATAGCTCTAGTGCATCCGTTGCATGGCAATCCCTACTCCTCATGTTAAAATCAATTGATGGGCATCTCCATACCCCGTTGATTAGCCTCGTCAACAGGAGACTTTCTCCTTTTTGTCTTCTCCACACAATCCCCATCATCATATTCTATTCCACCCATAGTGCTATATCCATGGCTCACGCTCATGTATTGTGTGAAGGTTAAAAAAGTTTGAGATTATTTAAGTATGAAACAATTGCTTGGCTTGCCATTGGGGGTATAGAAGTTGGGAACATCTTTGTGTGACGAAAATGAAGCATAGCCTAACTATATGATTTTGTAGGGATGAACTTTCTTTTGCCATGTTATTTTGAGAAGACATGATTGCTTTGATTAGTATGCTTGAAGTATTATTATTTCTTTGTCAATATGAACTTTTGTATTGAATCTTTCGGATCTGAATATTCATATCACAATTAAGAAGATTTACATTGAAATTATGCCAAAGTATCACTCCGCATCAAAAATTCTTTTTTATCATTTACCTACTCGAGGACGAGTAGGAATTAAGCTTGGGGATGCTTGATTCGTCTCCAACGTATCTATAATTTTTGATTGCTCCATGCTACTTTATCTACTGTTTTGGACTATATTGGGCTTTATTTTCCACTTTTATATTATTTTTGGGACTAACCTATTAACCGAAGGCCCAGCCCAGAATTGCTGTTTTTTGCCTTTTTCAGTGTTTCGAAGAAACAGAATATCAAACGAAGTCCAAATGGAATGAAACCTTCGGGAATGTGATTTTCTCATCAAATAAGACCGAGGAGACTTGGACCCTCCGTCAAGAAAGCCATGAGGCGGTCACGATGGTGGAGGGCGCGCCCTCCCCCCTGGGCCTGCCCCCCTACCTCATGGGCCCCTCGGAGCTCCACCGACGTACTCCTTCCTCCTATATATACCTACATATCCCCAAACGATCAGAACAGGAGCCAAAAACCTAATTCCACCGCCGCAACCTTCTGTATCCACGAGATCCCATCTTGGGGACTGTTCCGGAGCTCCGCCGGAGGGGACATCCACCACGAAGGGCTTCTACATCATCACCATGGCCCCTCCGATGAAGTGTGAGTAGTTTACTTCAGACCTTCGGGTCCATAGCTAGTAGCTAGATGGCTTCTTCTCTCTTTTTGGATCTCAATACAATGTTCTCCCCCTCTCATGTGGAGATCTATTCGATGTAATCTTCTTTTTGCGTGTGTTTGTTGAGACCGATGAATTGTGGGTTTATGATCCAGTATTATCTATGGAAAATATTTGATTCTTCTCTGAATTCTTTTATGTATGATTGAGTTATCTTTGCAAGTCTCTTCGAATTATCCGTTTGGTTTGGCCAACTAGATTGGTAGTTCCTGCAATGGGAGAAGTGCATGGCTTTGGGTTCAATCTTGCGGTGTCCTTACTCAGTGACAGAAAGAGTTGCAAGGCACGTATTGTATTGTTGCCATCGAGGATAACAAGATGGGGGTTTTATCATATTGCATGAATTTATCCCTCTACATCATGTCATCTTGCTTAAGGCGATAATCTGTTTTTACTTAATACTCTAGATGCATGCTGGATAGCGGTCGATGAGTGGAGTAATAGTAGTAGATGCAGAATCGTTTCGATCTACTTGTCTCGGATGTGATGCCTATATACATGATCATTGCCTAGATATACTCACAACTATGCTCAATTCTGTCAATTGCTCAACAGTAATTTGTTCACCCACCGTAGAATACTTATGCTCTCGAGAGAAGCCACTATTGAAACCTATGGCCCCCGGGTCTATTCTCATCATATCAATCTATATCACTTTATTTACTTGCTTTGTTTTTACTTTACCTTTACTTTTTACTTTGCATCTATCTATCAAAAATACCAAAAATATTACCTCTATCAGATCTCACTCTCGTAAGTGACCGTGAATGGATTGACAACCCCTAAGCGTTGGTTGCGAGTTGCTATCGTGTTGTGCAGGTATGAGGGACTTGCGTGTGACCTCCTACTGGATTGATACCTTGGTTCTCAAAAACTGAGGGAAATACTTACGCTACTGTGCTGCATCATCCTCTCCTCTTCGGGGAAAACCAACGCAAGCTCGAGACGTAGCACCCCCCTGGGCGCGCCCCCCTACCTCGTGGGCCCCCTGACGCTCCACCGACGTACTCCTTCCTCCTATATATACCTACGTACCCCCAATAGACCAGAAGGGGCCTAATTCCACCGTCGCACCTTTCTGTATCCACGAGATCCCATCTTGGGGCCTGTTCCGGAGCTCCGCCGGATGGGGCATCTACCATGGAGGGATTCTACATCAACACCATAGCCCCTCCGATGAAGAGTGGGTAGTTTACTTCAGACCTTCGGGTCCATAGCTAGTGGCTATATGGCTTCTTCTCTCTTTTTGGATCTCAATACAATGTTCTCCCCCTCTCTCGTGGAGATCTATTCGATGTAATCTTCTTTTTGCGGTGTGTTTGTTGAGACCGATGAATTGTGGGTTTATGATCCAGCTTATCTATGAATAATATTTGAATCTTTTCTTAATTCTTTTATGTATGATTGAGTTATCTTTCCAAGTCTCTTCGAATTATCCGTTTGGTTTGGCCAACTAGATTGGTAGTTCTTGCAATGGGAGAAGTGCATGGCTTTGGGTTCAATCTTGTGGTGTCCTTACCCAGTGACAGAAGGGGCAGCAAGGCACGTATTGTATTGTTGCCATCGAGGATAACAAGATGGGGTATTTATCATATTTCATTAATTTATTCCTCTACATCATGTCATCTTGCTTAAGGCGTTACTCTGTTTTTAACTTAATACTCTAGATGCATGCTAGATAGCAGTCGATGAGTGGAGTAATAGTTGTAGATGCTGAATCGTTTCGGTCTACTTGTCTCGGACGTGATGCCTATATACATGATCATACCTAGATAACCTCATAACTATGCTCAATTCTATCAATTGCTCAAGAGTAATGTGTTCACCCACCGTAGAATACTTATGCTCTTGAGAGAAGCCACTGGTGAAACCTATGGCCCCCGGGTCTATTCTCATCATATCAACCTCCATCACTTTATTTACTTGCTTTGCTTTTACTTTTTACTTTGCATCTTTATACCAAAAATACCAAAAATAGTATCTCTATCAGATCTCACTCTCATATGTGACCGTGAAGGGATTGACAACCCCTAATCGTGTTGGTTGTGAGTAGCTATCGTTTTGTGTAGGTACGAGGGACTTGCGTGTGACCTCCTACTGGATTGATACCTTGGTTCTCAAAAACTGAGGGAAATACTTACGCTACTGTGCTGCATCATCCTCTCCTCTTCGGGGAAAACCAACGCAAGCTCAAGACGTAGCAAGAAGGATTTCTGGCGCCGTTGCCGGGGAGGCTTACGCAAAAGTCAACATACCAAGTACCCATCACAATCCCTATCTCTTGCATTACATTATTTGCCATTTGCCTCTCGTTTTCCTCTCCCCCACTTCACCCTTGCCGTTTTATTCGCCCTCTCTTTCCCTATCTCCTCCTCTCTTTCCGTTGCCTTTTTCCTCGTCCGTTTGTTTGCTTGTGTCTCCATTTGCCTTCTATGTGCTTGCATCTTCGCTTGCTAAAAATCTATTGTTATGGATCCACTTAAAGTGTTCTACTTGGATCATCTTCGATCCTTATGCGCTCGTGCTGAAACCCCAACTAGCCTAGTTGATGGGAAATCTTTAGATGAGCATGCTCATTATGTGCGTTACCGTTTGTCTGAAAAGGGGAGACTCTTATGGAGTCAAATAAACAGATTGTTGTGTTATGCTTCGAATCTTTGTGAAATTTATGATTTTACTTGTTGCTTTAAGAACCCTAAAAAACACCTTCCTTACCTATGTGAGTTTAATTAATATGAAATCTTATCTTCTTATGCAAAGGGTGTTTATAGTTACTATGATATCGAACAAATTCAAGAATTTGTTGCTTTTAGGGGTGCTTATGAAGTTGCTCCTTTGATTGAAAAGTATAATATTACTCTCTATGAATCTGAAAATTTTGACATACTTAAATATTGCTATGAAAACTATGCTCATAATGTCTATGTCAAAGAATTTATTGAGAGAATGACCGCTGCTTTGGAAGGAAATAATGATATGCATGAATCTATAGACAATGATGATTCCGATGATTTGATTGAAATGTCCCTTGATGAACATGATGCTTGCTATCCTTATGGCCATGATGCCAATATTTATGAAGATGAAATTGCTATAGTTCCTTATGTTAAACATGAGATCGTTGCTATTGCACCCATACTTGGTAGTTCCTTCGATGAAAAGCATGATTGCAATGATTTTACTATAAATTCTCTTGATGTCAATCATGCTAATAATATGCAAAACCCTAAGCTTGGGGATGCTAGTTTTGCTATGTCTACTACTTGTTGCAATGATCATGATTGGGGAGATTCTTGTTTTGATCTTGAAAATTTATTTAATCCCCATGATGAATATGAGATTGATAATAGTGTTTACAATAATATTGAAAGTGGGTTTGGAAGAGTGTCAACTTTAGATCCCACATATTTGGAGAATATTCAATCTTATGAAATTTTTGATAAAAGTGGGTTTGGAGAGGTCATGACTTTAGTTAATGTTAATCCCACTATTTCGGAAGAGTGTCAACTTTGCATGCATGTGGATCGTGTTGAAAATATTTTATGTGATAGCTATTTTGTTGAATTTTCTTATGATCCCACATATAATTATTATGAGAGAGGAAAATATGGTCGTAGAAATTTTCATGATAATAAATTACCTCTTGCTATGTTGAGATTGCTATTGTTTCTTCCCGCTTCCTTGCATATGCTAGTTTTTGCTTGCCATGATAATTTGTTTTCCTATAAGATGCCTATGCATAGGAAGTATGTTAGACTTAGATGTGTTTGTCACATGCTATATGATGCTCTATTTGTGCTTCAATTCTTGTCTTTCATGTGAGCATCATTGAAATTTCAATGCCTAGCTAGGGGCGTTAAACGATAGCGCTTGTTGGGAGGCAACCCAATTTTATTTTTTGTTTTTGTTTTTGCTTCTGTTTAGGAATAAATAATCCATCTACCTTCTGTTTGGATGTGGTTTTATGTTTTAATTAGTGTTTGTGCCAAGTAGGACCTATAGGATAACCTACGATGATAGTTGATTTGATTCTGCTGAAAAACAGAAACTTTGCACGCACGAATTTAGTTATGATAAATCACAGGAACGTGATTTTGTGTTGATTCTTTTTGCTTCTGATCAATAAACAAATTTTCCAGGACTTCCTATTTTGTTAGAATTTTTTAGAGTTCCAGAAGTTTGCGTTAGTTACAGATTACTACAGACTGTTCTGTTTTTTGACAGATTCTGTTTTGCGTGTGTTGTTTGCTTATTTTGATGAATCTATGGCTAGTAAAATAGTTTATGATCCATAGAGAAGTTGGAATACAGTAGGTTTAACACCAATATAAATAAAGAATGAGTTCATTACAGTACCTTAAAGTATTCTTTTGTTTTCTTTCTCTAACGGAGCTCACGAGATTTCTATTGAGTTTTGTGTTGTGAAGTTTTCAAGTTTTGGGTGAATTCTTTTGATGGATTATGGAACAAGGAGTGGAAAGAGCCTAAGCTTGGGGATGCCCATGGCACCCCCAAGATAATCCAAGGACACCAAAAAGTCAAAGCTTGGGGATGCCCCGGAAGGCATCCCCTCTTTCGTCCACTTCCATCGGTAATTTACTTGGAGCTATATTTTTATTCACCAACATGATATGTGTTTTCCTTGGAGCGTCTTGTATTATTTGCGTCTTTTCTTGTTTGTTTACCACAATCATCCTTGCTGTACACACCTTTTGAGAGAGCCATACATGAATTGAAATTTTATAGAATACTCTATGTGCTTCACTTATATCTTTTGAGCTTGATAGTTTGCTCATAGTGCTTCACTTATATCTTTTGAGCGTGATAATTTTTGCTCTAGTGATTCACTTAGATATTTTAGAGCACGGTGGGGGATTTGTTTTAAAGAAACTTGATCTCTCATGCTTCACTTAGATTATTTTGAGAGTTGTTAATAGCATGGTAATTTGCTTAATGTTAATATACTTGGTATTTAAGATATGTGAAACTTTCTTTTGAGTGCGTTGAATACTAAGATAAGTTTGATGCTTGATAATTCTTTTGAGATATGAAGGTGATAATATTAGAGTCATGCTAGTTGAGTAGTTGTGAATTTAAAGAATACTTGTGTTGAAGTTTGTGATTCCCGTAGCATGCACGTATGGTGAACCGTTATGTGATGAACTCGGAGCATGATTTATTTATTGATTGTCTTCCTTGTGAGTGGCGGTCGGGGACGAGCGATGGTCTTTTCCTACCGATCTATCCCCCTAGGAGCATGCGTGTAATACTTTGCTTTGATAACTTCTAGATTTTTGCAATAACTATATGAGTTCTTTATGATTAATGTTGAGTCCATGGATTATACGCACTTTTTCCCATCCTTCCACCATTGCTAGCCTCTCTAATACCGCGTACTTCTCGCCGGTATCATACACCCACCATAAACCTTCCTCAAAACAGCCACCATACCTATCTATCATGGCATTTCCATAACCATTCCGAGATATATTGCCATGGAAATTTCCACCGTTCCGTTTATTATGACACGCTCCATCATTGTCATACTGCTAGCATGATCATGTAGTTGACATCGTATTTGTGGCAAAAGCCACCTTTCATAATTCTTTCATACATGTCAATCATGTTTCATTGCATATCCTGGTACACCGCCGGAGGCATTCATATAGAGTCATATTTTGTTCTAAGTATCGAGTTGTAATGGTTGAGTTGTAAGAAAAATAAAAGTGTGATGATCATCATTATTAGAGCATTGTCCCAAGTGAGGAAATGATGATGGAGTCTATGATTCCCCCACAAGTCGGCATGAGACTCCGGAAGAAAAAAAAGAGGCCATAAAAAAAGAGAGAAAAGGCCCAAATAAAAAAAACTGAGAGAAAAAGAGAGAAGGGACAATGCTACTATCCTTTTACCAAACTTGTGCTTCAAAGTAGCACCATGATCTTCATGATAGAGAGTCTCTCATTTCGTCACTTTCATATACTAGTGGGAATTTTTCATTATAGAACTTGGCTTGTATATTCCAATGATGGGCTTCCTCAAAATGCCCTAGGTCTTCGTGAGCAAGCGAGTTGGATGCACACCCACTTAGTTTCTTTTGTTGAGATTTTATATACTTATAGCTCTAGTGCATCCATTGCATGGCAATCCCTACTCACTCACATTGATATCTATTGATAGGCATCTCCATAGCCCGTTGATACGCCTAGTTGATGTGAGACTATCTTCCCTCTTTTTGTCTTCTCCACAACCACCGTTCTATTCGACATATAGTGCTATATCCATGGCTCATGCTCATTTATTGCGTGAAGATTGAAAAAGTTTTGAAAATGTTAAAGTATGAAACAATTGCTTGGCTTTTCATCGGGGTTGTGCATGATTTAAATACTTTGTGTGGGGAAGATGGAGCATAGCCAGACTATATGATTTTGTAGGGATAACTTTCTTTGGCCATGTTATTTTGAGAAGACATAATTGCTTTGTTAGTATGTTTGAAGTATTATTATTTTTATGTCAATATGAACTTTTGTCTTGAATCTTTCGGATCTGAATATTCATACCATGATTAAGAAGATTTACGTTGAAATTATGCCAAAGTATCACCCCGCATCAAGAAATCTCTTTTTATCATTTACCTACTTGAGGACGAGTAGGAATTAAGCTTGGGGATGCCTGATACGTCTCCAACGTATCTATAATTTTTTATTGCTCCATGCTACTTTATCTATTGTTTTGGACTATAATGGGCTTTATTTTCCACTTTTATTTTATTTTTGGGACTAACCTATTAACCGGAGGCCCAGCCCAGAATTGCTATTTTTTGCCTATTTCAGTATTTCGAAGAAATAGAATATCAAACGGAGTCCAAACGGAATGAAACCTTCGGGAACGTGATCTTCGCGCCGAATGTGATCCAGGAGATTTGGACCCTACTCCAAGAAGCACCAGAGGCGGTCACGAGGGTGGAGGGCGCCCCCCCTAGGCGCGCCCCCTACCTCATGGGCCCCCTGACGCTCCACCGACGTACTCCTTCCTCCTATATATACCTACGTACCCCCAATAGACCAGAAGGGGAGCCAAAAACCTAATTCCACCGCCGTACCTTTCTGTATCCACGAGATCCCATCTTGGGGCCTGTTCTGGAGCTGCGCCGGAGGGGGCATCTACCACGGAGGGCTTCAACATCAACACCATAGTCCCTCCGATGAAGTGTTAGTAGTTTACTGCAGACCTTCAGCTCCATAGCTAGTAGCTAGATGGCTTCTTCTCTCTTTTTGGATCTCAATACAATGTTCTCCCCCTCTCTCGTGGAGATCTATTCGATGTAATCTTCTTTTTGCGGTGTGTTTGTTGAGACCGATGAATTGTGGGTTTATGATCCAGCTTATCTATGAATAATATTTGAATCTTTTCTGAATTATTTTATGTATGATTGAGTTATCTTTGCAAGTCTCTTCGAATTATCCGTTTGGTTTGGCCAACTAGATTGGTAGTTCTTGCAATGGGAGAAGTGCATGGCTTTGGGTTCAATCTTGCGGTGTCCTTACCCAGTGACAGAAGGAGCAGCAAGGCATGTATTGTATTGTTGCCATCGAGGATAACAAGATGGGGTATTTATCATATTGCATGAATTTATTCCTCTACATCATGTCATCTTGCTTAAGGCGTTACTCTGTTTTTAACTTAATACTCTAGATGCATGCTAGATAGCAGTCGATGAGTGGAGTAATAGTAGTAGATGCTGAATCGTTTCGGTCTACTTGTCTCGGACGTGATGCCTATATACATGATCATACCTAGATAACCTCATAACTATGCTCAATTCTATCAATTGCTCAACAGTAATTTGTTCACCCACCGTAGAATACTTATGCTCTTGAGAGAAGCCACTAGTGAAACCTATGGCCCCCGGGTCTATTCTCATCATATCAATCTCCATCACTTTATTTACTTGCTTTGCTTTTACTTTTTACTTTGCATCTTTATACCAAAAATACCAAAAATATTATCTCTATCAGATCTCACTCTCGTAAGTGACCGTGAAGGGATTGACAACCCCTAATCGCGTTGGTTGCGAGTAGCTATCGTTTTGTGTAGGTACAAGGGACTTGCGCATGACCTCCTACTAGATTGATACCTTGGTTCTCAAAAACTGAGGGAAATACTTACGCTACTGTGCTGCATCATCCTCTCCTCTTCGGGGAAAACCAACGCTAGCTCAAGACGTAGCAGGGCATCTCCTTTTATTTTCTTTTTTTTTCTTTTTTCCTGTAGATAGATGGATGGATGGATATGGGATGGAGAGATGGATGGACGCCATGTCATCGATCCGTGGACAGAGTTATGATTGGTTCAGAAAATCAGTGATGTAGAATAGTTTTCAAATACTAAAAATAGAGGGATTTTATGAAGTAGCTATCAAAAATATTTTGCAAAAGGGCACCACACAAACTTTCACTATAGTTAGACCACATTTTATGGATTAGGACCAATTTGTATGCATTTTTCATATTTCTAGCTATTTTTAATCATTTTTTGAGTGGCAAAAATGTTTTTTTTGTGAAGAACCTACCAAATAATTGTTGCAAAATTGCACCAAATCAATTTTCTAAAATATTAGGCCATATTTAATGCACATTGACCAAATAGTTGGATGTCAAAAGTTTTCATCTACCTCTCGTGAAAAAGACAAATTTCTGTAGGTTCGGCTGGAAGCGGGTCAAATTTGAACTGCAGCTGCCTCATAGTTTGCTCTTTGTTTTTCTAAAAAAACATTTTAGGTACAAAAGTATCTATTTAATCAGAGAAACACCAGAAAAATTCCAAGATTCAACCACTAGCTAGGAACGGTCATTCCCGCCGTTTTGACCGCATTTTGAAACAGGCATAAAAAATTCAAAATAAAAATCAAAAAATTGGAAAACCTTCGCATTGTTTCATCATATGTGGCCAAGTTACCAGAAAAAATTATAAACTTGTAATACGGCAATTATTTTAAAAAACTGTTCTTAGAAATGAGCTATCATGCATGAAGATTCATGGCTTTCAATCCAAATGGTCAATCTTATGGCCACATTCATGGCATAGTTTGTTCAAATGATCTCATATTGTGCACAAGGGTGCATCTTGGAATTCCAAACAATGTTGCCTAAGGGATTTTCATTTTCTTTGCAAGGAAAATTCATTTTCCATTTTTCGAGTGCCCGAAATGAGATTTTTTTTGTGAAGGGCCTACCATATATTTGTTGCAAAATTGTACCAAATCAATTTTATAAAATACTAGGACATATTTAATGCACAATTGACCAAATGGTTGGGTGTAAAAAGTTTTGATCTACCTCTAGTGAAAAAGACAAATTCCTGCCGATTCAGCACGAAGCGGGTTAAATTTGAACTGTAGCTGCCTTATAGTTTGCTCTTTATTTTTTCCAAAAATCATTTCTAGGTACATAAGTATCTATTTAATCAGAGAAACACCAAAAAATTCCAAGATTCAACCACTAGCTAGGAACGGTCATTCCCGCCGTTTTGACCGCATTTTGGAACGGGCATAAAAAATTCAAAAAAAATCAAAAAATTGGAAAACCTTCGCATTGTGTCATTATATGTGGCCAAGTTCCCAGCAAAAATAATAAACTTGTAATACGGCAATTCTTTTTAAAAAGTGTTCTCAGAAATGAGCTATCATGCATGAAGATTCATGGCTATCAAGCCAAATGATCAATCTTATGGCCACATTCATGTCATAGTTTGTTGAAATGATCTCATATTGTGCACAAGGGTGAATGTTGGAATTCCAAACAATGTTTCCTAAAGGAGTTTTCATTTTCTTTGCATGGAAAATTCATTTTCCATTTTTCGAGTGTCCAAAATGAGGTTTTTTTGTGAAGTACCTACCATATATTTGTTGCAAAATTGTACCAAAACAATTTTCTAAAATACTAGGACATATTTAATGCACAATTGACTAAATGGTTTGGTGTAAAAATTTTGATCCACCTCTGGTGAAAAAGACAAATTCCCGCCGATTCAGCAGGAAGCGAGTCAAATTTGAGGTGTAGCTGCCTTACAGTTTGCTCTTTATTTTTCCAAAAATCATTTCTAGGTACATAAGTATCTATTTAATCAGAGAAACACCAAAAAAACTCCAAGATTCAACCACTAGCTAGGAACGGTCATTCCCGCCGTTTTGACCGCATTTTGAAACGGGCATAAAAATTCAAAAAAATCAAAAAATTGGAAAACCTTCGCATTGTATCAAAAAATCAAAAAATTCAAAAAAATCAAAAAATTTTGAAACGCCGTCTTCACGCATTGTGTCCAAGTTCCCAGCAAAAATAATAAACTTTTAATACGGCAATTCTTTTAAAAAAGTGTTCTCAGAAATGAGCTATCATGCGTGAAGATTCATGGCTATCAAGCCAAATGATCAATCTTATGGCCACATTCATTGCATAGTTTGTGCAAATGACTTCATATCATGCACAAGGGTGCATCTTGGAATGACAAACAATGTTGCCTAAGGAAGTTTTCATTTTCTTTGCACGAAAAATTCATTTTCCATTTTTTCGAGTGCCCAAAATGAGTTTTTTTTTGTGAAGGACATACCATATATTTGTTGCAAAATTCGACCTAATAAATTTTATAAAATACTAAGCCATATATAATGCACAATTGACAAAATGGTTGGGTGTCAAAAGTTTTGATCCATCTCTGGTGAAAAAGACAAATTCCCACCGATTCAGAAGGAAGCGGGTCAAATTTGAACTGCAGCTGCCTCATAGTTTGCTATTTATTTTTCTCCAAAAATCATTTCTAGTTACATAAGTACCTATTTAATCATAAATACATGGTTTGGTGGCGATACGTCGAGGTTTGGACGGTGGCCGAGGGCTCCAACTCTAGAGCGCGTAAACTAGCATGCCCGCCGCATGGTCACCGTTTGACCGTGGCGTTGCCATGTGTTCTGGGCGGCCTAGGCATGTCTAGTGGGTTGGGCACTCCCCAGGTAGGTTCTAGGAAGAAAATCACAACATAAGATTCTCACGAGGAGACCGATCGATGCTCACGCATGAATAAGCAGCCAAATGTTTGATTAGCGGTATGGGAAATGGACATGGCTAATGTGCGTGAGCTTTGGTTGAGGATGATCAGTTACTAAGAAGACCATCTTCACAAATTTTCAGCTCAAAAGGAGGACCCTAGGTGGTACTTGCTTTGCAAAGTACCACACTAGAAATAAATACGAATGTTGAAGCTGGGCTCAAAATAAGGAATGGATTAAGCTGGCATTTGGTGGAGGATGATTATTTGGGCATAGGAAAGCACTGTAGAAAATGGATACCATTTGGACATGCCAAAGTGGTACTTCCTTCACAAAGTGTTTTTCTGAACAAAATAGGAAAATGATTATTTTTGAATTATTTTTGAACTAGTCAAGGAAGGTTTTTTACATATTTGATGAAGATATGACCCAAAAATTTATGAGATTTTTTGGGGAATTTTGGGAATGACAGAAATATAGGTTGCTTCACAACCTAGGGCAAAAACTGCCACACGGACATGACACATAGGCAAAACTGATGAGGTGGCGCCTAGTCATAGCAACCCACCACAATTTACAAGGTTATGACCATCTATATTGGTCATGATCAGCTAGAAATAAGGCAGCGGACCAGTGCTATCTGCTTTATGACCGTTTCGTGTAAGGAAATTATGACCTTTCTGACCAAAATGGTCGTTATAGTTTAGGGTTTGGAGCCCCCCGAACAGCTTTTGACCAATTGGTCTGAAATGGTCATAGATCTATGACCAATTATTCCAGGATCACTAAGAGAAGGTCACTAGTTGACATATTTCTTGTAGTGTATGGAACCATCGAAGAAATTTATGAGGTGCAGTATTGTGGTTTACAAGGAGTGAAGCCCATCGTATTCAAATGCAGCTGGCTCAATCCTGAGAAAGTGAGACAAACCCCTAGTATTGGCTTTGTCGAAGTTGAACGAGCATCGAAATATGCAGGAAATGATGTCTATATTATGGCTCAACAGGCTACACAAGTGTTTTTTCTCCCATACACGTGCACAGCTACGGAATATATCGATCTCTTGAAGTGGGATGTCGTGTACAAGGTACCCCCGCGTATCAAGGTACCTACCCCAAACAAGGACGATTACCATATAAAACCTAACACATATGAGGGAGAGTTCTTTCAAGAAGCAAACACTGAAGAAGACGAAGATGATGCAGAGGAAGATGATGGCGTGCATCATGAACATGATGCTATGGAACATGAGGCCATGGATGATATGGAAGTAGATAATGCAGAGAATGAATACGAGGATGTTTCTAACCCTCGAGATTTGGCATTACTTATGCGATGGCACATGGGGCTTCATGACGATGAGGGCCCCCCTGAAGACTTCGAGGATGAATGTATGAACGGGCGTGATAGTGATGATGAAATCCCTGATCCAAATGTTGCACCTAATATTGACCCTTATTTCTAACAACTCCATGTAATCGTGTGAGAACTCTATGTATGTGTGTCACAACTCTATGTATTCGTGTGTGTAACAACTCTATGTATTCATGTGTGCAACAACTCTATGTATTCATGTGTGCAACAACTCTATGTACTTGTGTGTGTAACAACTATATGTATTATTGTGACAATTCCATTTATTCTTCATATGTGATATATGTATTGTATTTACATCAAGTTGTATCATCTGTACTAACTAGTTTGTTTGTCCCATACCTAGTTCTGGTCTGCTCTGGGTTAGCTAGGCTTGTGTTGCATCATGTTTAAATTTCTCTTAAACCTGAAATGGGGAGCAACAAACCCCAGCACCCCCCTGAAAATACCAGGTTCAACTAAAAAAACATTTTAATGAACCCAGAATGCCCTTCACAAAAGTTCATCATTTTTGAATTGGTCTAGAACCTCTCCCAAAAATGGTGCACATTTTCCTAGGCCATTCTGGATTTTTGAATTAAATCATTACTTATTTGCATTTGGGCATTTAAATACTATAAAATATTTTAAATGCTCAAATAATCCCAAACTGAAATGTTTACTATAGGATATATTTCCAACAGTGGTCATGAGCAGTTGCATGATTTTTGGGATTGATTTAGTATTTTTAGAAAAGCCACAAAGCTTATAGAAAAATAGAAAACTGAAACAAATAAAAGAGAGAGAGAGAAGGACTACCTGGCCACCTACCTGTAGTCGGCCCAGTTCGCTGGCCCAGCCCACCTGGCACGTCCTGTCGTCTTCCTCCTGCCAGTAGGAGTAGTTGCGTGCCCGCACGCGCGCGGCCGAGGAGGCCAGCTCCGGACGCACCTGCCTGCCTGCCTCCCCCCCCCCCTCCGGACGCATCTGGATGACGCCACACAGCCCCCCGACCTCTCTCTCACTCTCCCCGTGCTTCTCCCCTCCTTTGTCTCTCTCACGCACAGCCGCCCGAACCCGCCCGTTGCGCCGCTCGCTGTTCCCGCAGCCACCGGCCACCCCACGCCTCACCGACGCGCCTAGAAGCTCCGCAATGTTGTCTTCTTCGTCCTCGATGAGCCACGCGAGCCGGGAGGGCCTGGAACGTCGCCATCGTCGTCGTCTTTCACCTCGGGCTCCGACCACCGCCGCCGTTGATTCGCCGCATGCAGGACGTCCCCGAGCACACTGGTCAGCTCTGCGAGTTCACCATGAGCACCGGCATCCTTCCCCTCTCTTCTACCTCCCGTTTTCGTGCCCTAACTAGCTTCACCGCCGAGCCCGCGAGCACATCACCGCCGGCCATGGCACCGCCGCAGCCACAGCTATTGTCGCTCGCGTCTGATCCCATAAGCGCGCTCCTCACACTCCCAGGAGTCGAACACACCGACCAGATCCTCCTCCCGTGCATCGCAACACCGACCCCGAGCTTGACCAAACTCCGGCCGCCGCCGCGAGCTCCGTTCCGGCTATCTCCGGCCACCCTAGCTCCATCTGTCGCCACCTCTGGATGCGCGGCACCTTCAGCTCCCCGTAGACACAAACCACGCGCAAAACCGAGCCCCGTAGCAGTTTTCTAGCGAGTTTCCGCTGCGGTTTGAGGTCGCCGCCAGCCAGACTCCGGCGGGCTGACGTGGTCGCTTGGTTAGGTGCTAATCACCACTAGCCCTCCCTATCAGACACTGACGAGCAGGCCCCACGCTGGGTCAAATCCCAGTCAACACGGGATTAACCCTTAATTAAATATGAGCATATGACATGTGGGACCAGGTCGTTAGGTTTGACCCTGGTCAACCCTGTAGACTTGCTGACGTCACAGTGACGTCTTGCTATCGTAATAAGTCCTTTTCTGGATTTGATTTATTTCTAAATATTCAGGAAATTCCAGAAAATATCCAAAACTTCTAAAATTCATATAAATTCATCCGTAGCTCCAAATGAAATAATTTATATATGAAAAATGATCAGAAAAATCCAATCTATCAATCTGTACCATTTTCATGCATGTTTAACTAACTTAACCTTGCTGTTTAGTGCAAAACATGATAAGGCACTATTTAAGTTGATGATTTGAGTTTGGGATTGAACCTTTGGTTCAAAATGACCCAATCCATCTGGTTGTAGTTGCACTAGGCCAACACATTCATGTTTCCATGTCATGAGCATGCATCATATTGTGCATTGCATTGATTGTGTTTCTTTCTCAGTTGCCAGTAATTGCCCCCCCTCTCGATAGACGTGATTTCGACGATGAGTTTGATGACACCGATGAAGAGCTATACTACCTTCAGAAGTGCCAGGCAAGCAAAACCCCCTTGTTCATTCTGATACAATCCCACTCTCTCGCTCCTGCTCTCTTTTACTGCATTAGGACAACAACGATTCAACTGTTACATGCTGCGGTAGTTGAACCCCTTTCCTCTGCATGACCTGTCATTGCCACAGTAAATAGATGAAACCCACTAGCATGAGTAGGAGTTGTTTGAGCCCTATTGTTCCTACTCATTCATGCTTGTTTGTCATGCTTGCTATTGCTTAGAGTTGTGTCAGTTCTGGTTCATCAGGGATGAATTGGAGGTGTGTGAACATGTCCTATTGTGTGTGAGCTAAGTGTGTAAACACGATTTGGTAAAGGTAGCGGTGAGATGCCATGTAGGAGTACATGGTGGGTTGTCTCATTGAAACCGTCCTTAGGAACTGAGTTCTGTGTTTGTGATCCATGAACATTTACTACCACACATTGGGCTCCGAGCGTTCCAAGTTCTCTCGACTTATTAATCAACTCGATCTCTGTCCAGGAGTTGCAACTAGTTTCTGGTGTTTGTAGGTAGTGCTAGTAGTCTACCAAGTGGCACCCGATACAGGTGGGCTTGGGACAAACTAGGTACAGTGGCACGGTGTACCAAGTGGCACCCGAATGGTGGGCTTGGGAACCCTGCTCACATCGTTTGGGGCCGTGAGCAACACCCCGGCCGGATCTCCTTGCGGATGGAACCCGAATAGGCGATAAACCTGGACTAGAGACTTGTGTGGTTAGTCAGGTCGTGGTCGACTCCCTCGCCAGGCTTCCGCTTGAAGGTTGCCGAGATACACGACGTGTACATGGTGGTAAGTGGCGAGAGCGTGTGTGAAGAAGTACACCCCTGCAGGGTTAACATCCTCTATTCGAATAGCCGTGTCCGCGGTAAAGGACTTCTGGGTTGCCTGTACAGTTCATAGACAAGTGAAAGTGGATACTCTAAAATGCGCAAGATAAGCGTGAGCGCTATGGATGGCGTTCTCATAGGGAGACGGGAGCGGATCCATAGTCGTGTATTGATATGGTGAATATGTGGACTCGTGTGCGCCACCTCAAAAGAGTTACTTGCAGTCGTAGTTCAGGATAGCCACCGAGTCAAAGCTGGCTTGCTGCAGTTAAACCCCACCATCCCCTTTGTTGATAATGATGCATATGTAGTTAGTTCTGATGTAAGTCTTGCTGGGTACATTTGTACTCCCGTTTGCCTAGTTTATGTTTTTGCAGAGAGACTTCAGTCTCACTAGTAGTTTCATGTGGACTTCGACGTTTAGCTTGTTACCTCAGCTACGATCTTGTGCCCTCGGCAGGATCTAGTAGATAGTCAGGCTTCTCAGCCTTTTCCATTTATAGTTGTCTGTTCTCAGACATGTTAAGCTAACGCGTGTGCTTTGACTTGTATGCTCTGAATGTTGGGTCATGCGACCCATGATTGTAATATCTCGCTCCTCGGAGCCTATGAATAAAATACTTGAGTCGTAGAGTCATGTTGTGATGCCATGTTGTATTTGCACATATCGAGCATATTGTGTGTATGTTATTGAAATGCTTGGTATGTGTGGGATCTGACAACCTAGTTGTTTATCCTTGGTAGCCTCTCTTACCGGGAAATGTCTCCTAGTGCTTCCACTGAGCCATGGTAGCTTGCTACTGCTCCGGAACACTTAGGCTGGCCGGCATGTGTCCTTCTTCGTTCATGTGGCTGTCCCTTCGGGGAAATGTCACGCGGTGTCTACCCGAGTCCTGTTAGCCTGCTACAGCCCGGTTTACCGAAGTCCTGCTAGCCCAGTTGCTACAGCCCGGATTCACTCACTGATGACCGACACGTTCGTTGTTGGGTCATGTATGCCTATCCCTGTAAGTTAGTGCCACTTTGGGTTCACGACTAGCCATGTCAGCCCGGGCTCCTTGTCATATGGATGCTAGCGACACTATTATATACATGTGCCAAAAGGCGCAAACGGTCCCGGGCAAGGTAGGGCGACACCCATGGGAATACCGTGTGTGAGGCCGCAAAGTGATATGAGGTATTACATGCTAGATCGGTGTGCCATTGAGTCGGGGTCCTGACAGCTTTGGTATCAGAGCTTGACTGCCTGTAGGATTACCAATCCAAACTGGTCGAAGTTGAGTCTATAAATACTTTAGTTATCTAAGGGAATTGATTGTGGGATGGAACGTAAGGCTCTTTTTACTCCTTTACCTCATGGCCTTCTGATCTGAGTCAACCTCTTTTCTTCTACAGGGATGAAGAACTAGGCTTCTCATCTTTCTATCAGGATCACGTGTTACTAATCCGCAGACCTATTGGATTGATGGTTCTAAGCTTCGGTGCGGTTCCTACTACTTTCGTGTATTCATAGTTGATCTCAAGGCCTTGATATTATGATGATCAAGTGGTTATGCCACCATATTGCAGGATGTCTCAAATCTTTTTGAGCACTTACAGCCGTTAGGATGTCCGAGTCATCCCAGGTTTCTAAACAATCTGATGCATTTGCAAAATCCTTTCCCTCTGGTTTTGATGTTCCTTTAGGCCAGGTTAATCACACTAATTGTTGAGTTGAGGTATTCTATTGCATCAACATATATGTTGGAATTATTAATATGACCCTAGGTGTCTTAGAGTACCACCTGGTAAGCTAGCCATGATTTGTGTTTCCAGTGTGATGATTCTGGCCATCATTCTCAAAAGCATCCCGTGGTGCCACTTAGTAGTAGGTATTCTACTCCTGGGTTTCTGAACCCGAGATTTCCCTACTTACTTCATGTTGTTGGTGTTTGCTAGTTCCTTTAGGATATTAGTAAACTTTGCGATAGTCCTCGAGATTCGTGGTATATCCTTCTTCCAATACCATGAACCAATATGGCAGAAGTTCGGGAACCAAAAGATCACAAGAAGAGTGCTCTCGATGAGTTCCCCTTCTATATTACGATTCTGCCAAACCTACCTCTCTGCATGGATTGTCCGGAAGAAATATGTTGAACGACATTCTAATCCATGCGTCCACAAATCAGAAAATCGTATGTTCTTTTGAGTTGTCCCCCCTAGTCGTCTTCTGACCCTCGTCTATCAATTGATAGTCAAGAGTATGCGTGCATTCGTTCATCGATGCCTATTACTCTTGTGGTCTGTCAAGCCATTCTATTCTGGAATGACTAGGAGAAACAAACTCGAGTACCTCATCCATATCTAGGATTTGGTCAAAGCAATTGTATTCCGCAGATCAAAATGCCAATCCAGCTTTTGTTCTGTTCTACCTCGGAGTATCACCCTCTTTCATAGCAAGAGTATCGTGAGATTTGCACACCCTCTTAAGAATTCTTGATGCAGTGATACTTCTTTCCATCATTCTTCATTCCTCGGTTCCTATGTTGTTGTAACCAGAATGCTGACAAGTGAACCATGATGTGTGAATTCAATACTCCTAGCAACCTTGTTGCTTCGTAGTTAATGGACAATAATTTCATTCTTAGCGTGTTGGTTCTTTAATCATCGTTCTAAGATAGATCATGCTACCTAGTCCTTATTTCCGGTGCACTCCTCGATCAATGAGTTAGGATTGTGCCAATCCCTCGCTCTTGTGATCATCTCGTCTTGCTCTGAACAGCAAGATTGCTCCCGAGCTTAATAACATTTCGGTGGTTCGTGATGTTCTGAATGTCTTCTCGAAAGTGTTACCAGGTTGTCACCTGACTGCTATGTTGAGTTCATGATCAAGTTGGTTTCTTGTAACCACCTCTTCTCCAGGAATCTATGTTGGATACCCCTGAGCTAGTTGGTTAAGCCAAACAACAACTTGGAGAGTTGGAAAATAAAAGCTTGCCTAACTTAGTTCATTTCAAAGAGATATCTTTTGTGTGTGTGTGTGTGTGTGTTGAAGAAAGATGATATCTTCATCGACTGGTCCTCGTGATTAGTTGTTGGATCTGTTGTCTTATCAAAACTTTGATTTGAGTGTGGGTTATCCTAAAATCAAATCAGAACCAACGATGTTCGTAATGTTGTCTTACTCGTGATTTGATTGAGCATACACCATTACATCTTTTGATCTGACCAATGGTATCACCTTGTTCACATAATTATGGAATTCCATTTTGATGGAAACCTAGATAAATTGTTGTTGAGCCCATCGACAACATCCTTATCTTTTCCATAATTTTGTTGAGCATTAAGCTAGTGTTGGGAACCATTGAAAGCATTTCTTCATGTCCCGTGCATGAAGCATATGTCCGGATGAAATAAGTGACCTCCTCTAGTTCATGTGCATTTGATGCAAGTTGCCGCCGTGGATTCGAGAAAGTCAATGTTGCTTCCTCCGGAATCATCCCAAGTCAGTCATGCACGTGTGAAGTATTCTATGGTCTGATAGACTAATCATCTTCATTCCATACGTATTCCTATCACACCAAGCCACTGATTGATTTGTTCAAGGAAAAGAAGTTCTTAAGTGCTAATCCTTAAGGACCCAAAGGTACGTGCATAGGACTTCACTCTCCGCAATGATGGTTCCTAATCAGAACTCGGTAGTGTTTTATTGTAAGACTACCATGTGGTCATGCTTGTCTAGGACAGTGTGTTCACATGTATGTAGCAGAACCAGCTCATGTTTCGGAGCTTGCAATCGTAGTTCATTCCCCGAGAATCATGCAACGCCATCTCATCGATTTGTGTTGCAAACTTTCATTTTTTTTCTAGACCTGATGAGTCTGGAATATTCTAACATCAACCAGATCTGAATCTCAGGCAGATATGATGGTTGGAACGTTTCCCAAGAACTATAATAATGGTCTCACCATAACCGGTAAAGTGGATGTCGTGGCTGACACACCCAGCCGGAAGACCTATTATTGTAGTATCTTGATTGAGGAAGTTGGCCACCTCCCCATAAGGATCTCGTAGAACTTATTCCAGTAGTTGTTCCTTATGGATTTTTGTGCTCCCGAAGTCCGACCATTACTTGATGTTCTAGATATCAAACCATATGAATGGGATACACTAGCACATCAAGGAGAACATTGGAAGCGGAGTGCTAAATGTCTCTCGGTCGATCATCCAGATTTTGTTCCCTTGGCCCAGCTAAGGTGAAATCTGAGAAGGTTATCTTCCTTTGCATCTGCATCGTCCATCGCTGTTCATCATGGTAGTACATCGTGTTGCCAGGATCCTTGACACGGATGTTGGTAAAACCTTGATTAATTTGGAAATGCTCAAGTTCTTGGAGAACGCACAAGCGCTAGGTGTTATCATTGGCACTAACTGGGATTCCTCTCAGTTTCCTCGGTTATGCTATAACTTTTCAAACAGTGGACTCACTCTCTACCGTTGAGCTTCTCCCCAGTTACTAAAATCATCCCTTGTGTTGTTTTCAACAAGGTAATCCACATCATCTATTCTAATCCGGATATGACATTCTACCGAACCCCTCCAAATGATCGCTCGAGAATTGCCTTAGGCTGGTATAAAGAGTTTCCATGATCTCTGAATCAAAGGTAATTCTTTTTGCCACTTAAGGGGATATTTCTACGAGTCACCTTCCCTAAGGTGCCCTGTTATGTTATCATGGCAATTCAACTCCTCGCTACGTTGACAACCGTTCACCACCTTCTTAGGTGTGGAATATTGCCTACCTAGTGAACCTTTGTCATGTGTTTCACTCCATCCCTCTGGACGAATGCTTTGTGTCTCAGCTCGAGAGATGTTTCAATGTCCCACTCCGTGAGTTGATCATGAGTTGTTCGACCTTCGATAAGATCGATCCCTCGAGAGTTTTCCTTTCCCTTTCATTGTCATGTTAGTTGGAGTTCTCGGGGCAAGACATCGAGACAATGATGGTGATCGAGTCAACGTTCTTTGAAGTGCCACCTGGATCGTGAAGATTATGTTAGTTTGCGATCCCCCTTCATCTTAGCCTACGCTTGAATCTCGGGACGAGATTCTTGTTTAGTGGGGCTGAGTTGTCATATCCATAATTCTGGTCTGCTCTGGGTTAGCTAGGCTTGTGTTGCATCATGTTTGAATTTCTCTTAAACCTGAAATGGGGAGCAACAAACCCCAGCACCCCCCTGAAAATACCAGGTTCAACTGAAAAACATTTCAATGAACCCAGAATGCCCTTCACAAAAGTTCATCATTTTTGAATTGTTCTAGAACCTCTCCCAAAAATGGTGCACATTTTCCTAGGCCATTCTGGATTTTTCAATTAAATCATTACTTATTTGCATTTGGGCATTTAAATACTATAAAATATTTTAAATGCTCAAATAATCCCAAACTGAAATGTTTACTATAGGATATATTTCCAACAGTGGTCATGAGCAGTTGCATGATTTTTGGGATTGATTTAGTATTTTTAGAAAAGCCACAAAGATTACAGAAAAATAGAAAACTGAAACAAATAAAAGAGAGAGAGAGAAGGACTACCTGGCCACCTACCTGTAGCCGGCCCAGTTCGCTGGCCCAGCCCACCTGGAGCTTCTTGTCGTCTTCCTCCTGCCAGTAGGAGCAGCTGCGTGCCCGCACGCGCGCGGCCGAGGAGGCCAGCTCCTCCTTGCCTGCCTGCCCCCCCCCCCTCCGGACGCATCTGGATGACGCCATGCAGCCCCCCGACCTCTCTCTCACTCTCCTCGTGCTTCTCCCCTCCTCTGTCTCTCTCACACACAGCCGCCCGAACCCGCCCGTTGTGCCGCTCGCTGTTCCCGCGGCCACCGGCCACCCCACGCCTCACCGACGCGCCTAGAAGCTCCGCAACATTGTCTTCTGCGTCCTCGATGAGCCACGCGAGCCGGGAGGGCCTGGAACGTCGCCATCACCGTCGTCTTTCACCTCGGGCTCCGACCACCGCCGCCGTCGATTCGCCGCACACAGGACATCCCCGAGCGCACTGGTCTGCTCTGCGAGTTCACCGTGAGCACCGACATCCTTCCCCTCTCTTCTACCTCCCATTTTTGCACCCTAACTAGCTTCACCGCCGAGCCCGCAAGCACATCACCGCCGGCCATGGCGCCGCCGCAGCCACAGCTATTGCCGCTCGCGTCTGATCCCATAAGCGCGCTCCTCACACTCCCAAGAGTTGAAGACACCCACCAGATCCTCCTCCCGTGCGTCACAACGCTGACCCCGAGCTTGACCGAACTCCGGCCGCCGCCGCGAGCTTCGTTCCGGCTATCTCCGGCCACCCTAGCTCCATCCGTCACCACCTATGGATGCACGGCACCTTCAGCTCCCCGTAGACGCAAACCACGCGCAAAACCGAGCCCCGTAGCAGTTTTCCGGCGAGTTTCCGCCGCGGTTTGAGGTCGCCGCCGGCCAGACTCTGGCGGGCTGACGTGGTCGCTTGGTTAGGCGCTAATCACCACTAGCCCTCCCTATCAGACACTGACGAGCGGGCCCCACACTGGGTCAAATCCCAGTCAACACAGTATTAACCCTTAATTAAATATGAGCATATGACATGTGGGACCAGGTTGTCAGGTTTGACCCTGGTCAACCCTGTTGACTTGCTGACGTCACAGTGACGTCGTGCTATCGTAATAAGTCCTTTTCTGGATTTGATTTATTTCTAAATATTCAGGAAATTCCAGAAAATATCCAAAACTTCTAAAATTTATATAAATTCAACCGTAGCTCCAAATGAAATAATTTATATATGAAAAATGATCAAAAAAATCCAATCTATCCATCTGTACCATTTTCATGCATGTTTAAATAACTTAACCTTGCTGTTTAGTGAAAAACATGATAAGGCACTATTTAAGTTCATAATTTGAGTTTGGGATTGAACCTTTGGTTCAAAATGACCCAATCCATCTGGTTGTAGTTGCACTAGGCCAACACACTCATATTTCCATGTCATGAGCATGCATCATATTGTGCATTGCATTGATTGTGTTTATTTCTCAGTGGCCGGTAATTGCCCCCCTCTCAATAGACGTGATTTCGACGATGAGTTCGATGACACCGATGAAGAGCTATACTACCTTCAGAAGTGCCAGGCAAGCAAAACCCCCTTGTTGATTCCGATACAATCCCACTCTCTCGCTCCTGCTCTCTTTTACTGCATTAGGACAACATCGATTCAACTGTTACATGCTGCGGTAGTTGAACCCCTTTCCTCTGCATGACCTGTCATTGCCACAGTAAATAGATGAAACCCACTAGCATGAGTAGGAGTTGTTTGAGCCCTATTGTGCCTACTCATTCATGCTTTTTTGTCATGCTTGCTATTGCTTAGAGTTGTGTCAGGTATGATTCATCAGGAATGAATTGGACGTGTGTGAACATGTCCTACTGTGTGTGAGCTAAGTGTGTGAACACCATTTGGTAAAAGTAGCGGTGAGAGACCATGTAGGAGTACATGGTGGGTTGTCTCATTGAAACCGTCCTCATGAACTGAGTTCTGTGTTTGTGATCCATGAACAGTTACTACCACACATTGGGCTCCGGGCGCTCCAAGCTCTCTCGACTTATTAATCAACTCGATTTCTGTCCAGGAGTTGCAACTAGTTTCTGGTGTTTGTCGGTAGTGCTAGTAGTCTACCAAGTGGCACCTGGTATAGGTGGGCTTGGGACAGACTAGGTACAGTGGCACGGTGTACCAAGTGGCACCCGGATGGTGGGCTTGGGAACCCTGCTCACATCGTTTGGGGCCGTGAGCGACACCCCGGCCGGATCTCCTTGCGGATGGAACACGAATAGGCGATAAACCTGGACTAGAGACTTGTGTGGTTAGTCAGGTCGTGGCCGACTCCCTCGCCAGGCTTCCGCTTGAAGGTTGCCGAGATACACGACGTGTACATGGTGGTAAGTGGCGAGAGCGTGTGTGAAGAAGTACACCCCTGCAGGGTTAACATCATCTATTCGAATAGCCGTGTCCGCGGTAAAGGACTTCTGGGTTGCCTGTACAGTTCATAGACAAGTGAAAGTGGATACTCTAAAATGCGCAAGATAAGCGTGAGCGCTATGGATGGCGTTCTCGTAGGGAGACGGGAGCGGATCCATAGTGGTGTATTGATATGGTGAATATGTGGACTCGTGTGCGCCACCTCAAAATAATTACTTGCAGTCGTAGTTCAGGATAGCCACCGAGTCAAAGCTGGCTTGCTGCAGTTAAACCCCACCATCCCTTTTGTTGATAATGATGCATATGTAGTTAGTTCTGATGTAAGTCTTGCTGGGTACATTTGTACTCCCGTTTGCCTAGTTTATGTTTTTGCAGAGAGACTTCGGTCTCACTAGTAGTTTCACGTGGACTTCGACGTTTAGCTTGTTACCTCAGCTACGATCTTGTGCCCTCGGCAGGATCTGGTAGATAGTCAGGCTTCTCAGCCTTTTCCATTTATAGTTGTCTGTTCTCAGACATGTTAAGCTTCCGCGTGTGCTTTGACTTGTATGCTCTGAATGTTGGGTCATGCAACCCATGATTGTAATATCTCGCTCCTCGGAGCCTATCGAATAAAATACTTGAGTCGTAGAGTCATGTTGTGATGCCATGTTGTATTTGCACATATCGAACATATTGTGTGTATGTTATTGAAATGTTTGGTATGTGTGGGATCTGACAACCTAGTTGTTTATCCTTGGTAGCCTCTCTTACCGGGAAATGTCTCCTAGTGCTTCCACTGAGCCATGGTAGCTTGCTACTGCTCCGGAACACTTAGGCTGGCCGGCATGTGTCCTTCTTCGTTCATGTGGCTGTCCCTTTGGGGAAATGTCACGCGGTGTCTACCGGAGTCCTGTTAGCCTGCTACAGCCCGGTTTACCGGAGTCCTGCTAGCCCAGTTGCTACAGCCCGGATTCACTCGCTGATGACCGACACGTTCGTTGTTGGGTCATGTATGCCTGTCCCTGTAAGTTAGTGCCACTTTGGGTTCACGACTAGCCATATCAGCCCAGGCTCCTTGTCATATGGATGCTAGCGACACTATCATATACATGTGCCAAAAGGCGCAAACGGTCCCGGGCAAGGTAAGGCGACACCCGTGGGAATACCATGCGTGAGGCCGCAAAGTGATATGAGGTGTTACATGCTAGATCGGTGTGGCTTTGAGTCGGGGTCCTGACATTGTTCCTCTTTGTATCAGGTGATTGAAACATGACAGGTAGCAAGAAGATTCCAAAGGAAAGTTTGAAAAAAGTGAATGATCTATACAGTGATCAACCTGCTCGACCGGTGAAAGCGGTGGCTGCTCCTTCATCGGTTGCCACAACCGCCAAGAAGGCCAAAGGATTGGCGGGTCTAGACACCCGTCGGACAAAATGTGCGAAACAAGGTCGAGTACCACGCGGGGGAGGAGTAGGAGGCGGACGAGAAGGGGGAGTAGGTGAGGTAGGAGGAGGAGGCGGACGAGGAGGCGGACCAAGAGGGGGAGTAGGTGAGGCAGGAGGAGGAGGTGAACGAGGAGGGGGAGTATGTGAGGCAGGAGGAGGAGGCAGACGAGGAGTACGTAAAGCATCCCGGAGTAGAGCACCTCTTTCTTCTCCTTGACCCTCTGATGCAGTGCTTCACCGTGCTCAGGAGGAGGAAACAGAGGATTTCTATACATGCGTTGAGGGTCAGAAGGATTGTGCAAATGTGGTGGTTGAGAATATTGCCAAGAAACTAGTCCACGACATGCACTATGAGGAGCGCGTCCCGTTAGTGGTCAAGTATCACATAGACTATCTCAACCATAGGATTTCCAAACAGGAGGCTCAAGGGACGCATCTTTCACGGGACAATTACTTCAAGGCAAGTGACGATGGATGCTTTCTATTCCCTACATTACCACAAAATTAGAATCCTTACTAAGATGTATTTGTTTAATTACAGGTGATTCCTCGGTGGTGTGCTGACAAACGGCCGTGCTGGGAGAAGATCGTCGAACAGTGGACAGATCCAGGGTGGCAGGATGAACACAAAGTAATATCTGAACGGCATAAGTTGATGGGGGGTCGAGGATACCGTCAAGGCAACCTCACCATCCCAGGTGTTGTCTCAAAACATGTAGGCAACCACATCCTTTTATTTTCATCATGTTCTCTTTCATTTGTGAGCATTCCCTTGATTGTTTGGATCGCTTTCTTTTGCAGAAAGAAGACACTAGCAAGGATATCACTTACTTCGAGGCATGGACCATCAAAGGTACCAAAGATGACAAGGACAAGGACCCTCTCCACCCGGAGAGGGACTGGATCAGCTCTAAAGCCCAGTCAGATGGAGAGAACTACACCAAAAAATTGAAGGAGACGTACGGGCCTGACGCTGATCCTCACGTGCTACCGTTTGACCCTCTTGTGGCCATTGCCGTGGCAGGCGGTAAACCGAATGGCCGGATGGCGGTTCACCTTGATTCTGTCATAACCTCCTCCCTTCCGAGAGTCAACATGCTCCGTGCTATGAGTACTGGCTCTACTCCTACCATAGATTGTCACGTACCACATTCCGTGAGCATTATTGAGGATATTCAGGTCAGTGCTTCTTCATTGATCCTTCATGGTCCTGCATATTTGTATTTCAACATGAATGACATTTGCATTGCCATATTGTAGACTCGACTGATTGACACCGACAAAGAACGAGATGAAAACCGGGCCAAGCTGAAGGCACAAGATGATCTAGTGAAGTCTTTACAACATATGGTGGCCAATCTCTATTCCATGCAAGGGCAACCAGTGCCAGAGATGCCACCGACGCTAGAGTGGAACATTATGAGTTTCGTTCAAACTATTTCTATCACCATTTTCGGCATTACCATATGCATTCATCTCACTATTGGGTCAGTCCATCACAGCTCAACCCATCACAAGGGTCGAACAATGTTCCGGTAGTTCCACCTCAAGTTGGTGGAGTTGGGGCAGCAAAGGGAATGATGCCTTCTCATGTTGATGTTATCACTCCGGTTGATGGAGTTGGTTCAGCAAACGGAATGATGCCTTCTAATGTTGATGTTATCACTCCGATCTCCAAAATTGTGTGAACTTCATGTTATGTTATGTTGGAAACTGTTCCTTGTATGTTGAGAACTCTTGCATCTTGAGACTTGTAAACTTGTGGTAGTCGAGTGTCTTCACTACTATTTCACCTTTTATGCACTATTGCTTTTATGTGGAATGTTTTTCAGAATCAATCATTGCTTCTTTTGTTCAATGATGCCTATATGTGACATGTTCTATGTGTGATGAACTATATGTTGTTGTTTTATATGTTTCGCTGCAGGAAAGAAACAGAAACAGGAAAAAAAGGCTCCTAGGCACACCATTGCTGAGGGCGGCTCTCGGCAATGACTGTGAAACTGGACCAGAATGCACCCTTTACCGAGAGGCCTCTCGGTAAACGTGTACCAAACAGTATACCCTGACACCTTTACCGAGAGGCATGAGGCCTCTCGGTAAAGGAAAAAGGATTGCCAACGGTGGCTCTTGGCAAAGTAATTTCACGGCTTTTAGGAGAAGTGACGTGGCCACTCGGCAAAGATAGAGTTTGCCGAGAGTGGCCCTTGGCAAAGATGGCCCTCGGCCTGTTTCTCCTGGTCCCACATGTTAAAAGCTGACACGTGTCAGCCTGCTACTAGCTCTCTTTGCCGAGAGTGGCCCTCGGCAAAGATGGCCCTCAGCCTGTTCTCCTGGTCCCACATGTTAGGAGCTGACACGTGTCAGCCACCTATTGGGTGGCTTTGCCGAGAGTGGCTCTCGGCAAAGTTGGCCCTCGGCCTGTTCGTCTGGCCCCACGTGTTAGGAGCTAACACGTGTCAGACACCTATTGGGTGGCTTTGCCGAGAGTGGCTCTCGGCAAAGTTAGCCCTCGGCCTGTTTGCCTGGTCCCACATGTCAGGAGCTGACACGTGTCATCCACCTATTGGGTGGCTTTGCCGAGAGTTGCTCTCGGCAAAGTTGGCCCTCGACCTGTTCGCCTGGTCCCACCTGTCAGAAGCTAACACGTATCAGCCACCTATTGGGTGGCTTTGCAGAGAGTTGCTCTCGGCAAAGTTGGCCCTCGGTCTGTTCGCCTGGTCCCACCTGTCAGGAGCTAACACGTGTCAGTCTGCTACTGGCTCTCTTTGCCGAGAGTTGCACTCGGCAAAGAAGGCCCTCGCCTGCTCCCCTGGTCCGACGTGTCAGGAACCGCCATCACCGTCTGCTATCCGTTAGCTACTTTATTTTGCCGAGTGGTACTGCTTGGCTCTCGGCAAAGTCTTTGCCGAGTGCCCGTGTTCTGACTCTCGGCAAATTCCTGTTTGCCGAAGAGGTGTACGCCGGGTGACGCTTGCCGAAGGTGACACCCGGCAAAGACTTTACCTGCGGTTTTCGGCCCTTTGCCGAGTGTCCGTGGCACTCGGCATACGTCAGAATTCCAGTAGTGCAAGGATGTTTATTTTACAGTTTTTCCTGCGGAGATATACATGTTACCGTGAATGCATGTTCAAGAAGAACGAGGTTTTGTTTTACACGAAAAATATATTTTTCTACTTTTCTACATCAGGTGATATTCCGTACTCCTTGAGAGAGTAAGAGATGAAATGCATTCCAGTAGGAACTAGGATGCACATAGGAAGTTGCACTGTGAGGTCAGTTTGGTATTTATCCGCTGCTGGCCTGCGCTGCTGCTGGTCGATCGATCGTTCGCCTACGCGTTGCCAGCAGATGCTTCAGTGCCTGGCGGCACCCATGCATCAGTAGTAGTTGAGCTTTGAGTGTGCTGCCATGGCATATGGTTAATGTGCATTGATGGAAGAGAACAAACAGGCGGGCCACTGCTCAACCAGTGACACAGCATACTATCTCACGCACATACCTGCCGGCACAACCCCACTTGGAGGATGGCAGCCGCGACCCGTGAGCGCCCGCTCAAGTCGGGCTACTGCGCGCCGCGCGCGGCTTCTCTCCGGCTTATCGTAACGATAGTATCGCTTCTCTTCGGCTTGTCAACTAGACAATTTTAATAAGGTGTCATAGCATTAATGAAGAAAAAGAGGATAAAGCATCATATTATGATACCGTATCATAATAAATGTATACTACTTTGTGTCATGCAGGATAATAAATAAAATACTACATGATACTAATATATGATACTATGCATTAGGGAGATAGTATCATACACTAGTATCATATGCATGACACTAGTATATGATACTCCTCATTAGGCTGGTTGTAATGGTAGTATCACATCTTTTTTTTAGAAAAGGGGGATGACCTCCGGCCTCTGCATCTAGGCGATGCATACGGTCGCTTTGTTAATTATTTTTACAAGACCTTACAAAGACATACAACAGTAAGACTAAAGTCACCGTCTAAGTAACAACTGTCGCTACACCTATCCAATTGATGAAGGGGCGCGGATAGTCTGGGCCTAATACCAAACAGGCATCGCAGCCAAATCTAAACATCTAAGACCTGAGCTCCCAACCAGGACACCTGCCGGGTATGGGGCACCTACTAGTCCGGCGCACTCCTCAACCAGGACGCCTGCAGAGTATGAGGCCGCCGTAGCCACCTGCCACCAATCCATCTTCATGTACTATTGCATGTACCGTGCCAGGTCTCTCTGTCATCGATGCCACCACGACGCCCGACAGCGTTGTCCTCCTACGCAAGTCCATCCTCCCACAGCGAACTCCGAATCTGCACTGCGCCACGCCGTCAAGATCCGTCGCGATCAGTGTGTAGGATGAAGCACCGCTCCACCAAAGAATTCGTCCTCTGGTCCCTCGATCATGTGTGTACCTCCAAGAATGACGCCCCCAAGGGAGGAACGACACCAGAGCGCCGCCGTCATCCGATCATCCGATCTAGGTTTCCCCCGGAGGTAGAAGAGAGTGGCCTCGAACTTCTCCACGGCGATGCCTTCAAGAAGGGAACGACGCAGATCGTGTCGCCACCGCCGGCCTTAGCAGACGCCGAAGGCAAGCTTTCACCCAGATCAGTTCGAAGGGATCAAACTCTCGTGCACGGGCCGCCGTCACCACCTGCACCACCAGGCAGAACCCTGGAGCACCGGCAGATCAGTGAGCCGCCGGCACCACCGCATCCAGACCGCCGGTCACGTCGGGCCGCCGCCATCCCCCGCACCGTCCGGGTCACATAGGGACCACCGCTGCCTGCACACGCCGGAGCGCCGCCGAGAGCCCAACGCCCGCCACCGCTTGCCGAGGGCCGCTGCCACGCGCCCCTAGCGGACTCCCACGCACACCACAGAAACTGTCGTCGCCCGAAGCCCGCGCCTGCACGCCCCACCTCGAGCGCGCCGTCAACCACCGCCGCGATCCACCCGCGCCAGATCCAGCGAGCCGGTGGAGAAGAGATCCCGCCACCGTCGACGCTGACCGGGCTTTGCCCGGCGACGCGCCCCGGCGGCGGCGAGGAGGAGAGGTCGGGGGAGGGACGAGGACGCGGCGGCGCTAGGGTTCCCCCCGGTCGCCGCGCAGGGGCGACACGGGAGGAGTCGGGAGGAGTCGGAATGGTAGTATCACATCTAGTATCATGCATGTCAACTAGGCAATTTTGATGAGGTGTCATAGAATTAAATGAAGAAAGAAAGGATTGAGTATCATATCATGATACAATATCATAATAAATACTATACTACTATGTGTCATGCATGGCAATAAATAAATTACTACATGATACTAGTATATGATACTATGCATTAGGGAGATAGTATTATGATACTAGTATATGATACTTCCCATTACAACCAGCCTTGCAACCAGCCTCCTCGCTAACCGCCCGACTCCACCAAATCTCTCTTGTCGCCCCCTATCCATCGCCCCCATTGGTGGCCGCTGCATGCGGCTTTCCCCCTTTTTATTGGCCGTGCCTTTTTCTTTTTGCGGTGGGCATGCGGCTTTCCCCCATGGGCAAGGATAGCCGTCAGTTGGTCTTGGACTGGCGGGCAGCGCAAGGCAACGTCAAGTGGAGGACGCACACAGCCTCCTTGAGAACGGGGTGGTTTCACACTCGGGCGGCGTGCATTAGCAAGGCAGCAGGATCTCGAACAAGGGGATGTCAAAACGCGGCAGTATCCTTCCGAGCTTGAGCTTAAATGAGCTTGGATGAATAGTAAAATTGAAAAAGAATTGAGTCAGTTACACCCAGGGGCGGAGCCAGGATTTAAGTATGGGAGGGGGGGGGGCGAGTTCAACGACGGAACTACGGTTCCAACATAAGGGCCTAGCTAAGTTCGTAATTTTTTTGGAAATAAAAATAATTTTGCTTTTATATAATAATTTGCCACTTCGACGCTATATAAAATGCTAAAAATAACTATCATAATACTATAAAAAGTTATCACCTAGGCGTAGTAGAACATGGTTTATTTGTATTAGTTTAAATCCAACTCTACGATGTCAATCAATAAAATGAAAAAGAAAAGTAGTTTCATCGGAAGAGAACTTAGCTGCTAAACCTTATTTTCATGTGGATTAGGATTATCATGCAATGCCAAAGCAAAGTCGTCTTCCATCGGCCGGGGCGCAGGAAGAAGCGGTGCAGCGCTAAAAAAATTTGTTTTGAGCAAAGGTGCAGCGCTAACTGCTTGAGTTAATCAAGGCAGAGTCTAACTACGCTAGGGCCTACGAGACTTAGTAGAGGCCGGTAGGCATCTCATGGGCCTATTCTTTTTTCTACTTTTATACTTGAGACAAGGAGGGCCCAGTACGTTGCTTCTCATGGATCTTTCCTTCTCTCCTGATTGCTTGAGATTAGGGGGGGCCTAGTACGTGCAAGTAGATACGATTGATACGTTTACCGCTAACTAATAGGTAGTTTCCTCGATCGTTAGGGGGGGCCAGGCCCCTGCTCGCCCCCCCTTGGCTCCGCCACTGGTTACACCACTGGTGCTTCAACTTGGCGTGAAAAGTCACTTTAGTGCTAAAACTTGCGATGTACATTGAACCGGTGCAACAACTTGGCTTAGGCGTGCAAATACAGTGCAAAATGCAACTGAATACGCTCATGGGGCTGACTTGGCATGACAGCGTGGCGTGGGTTCACTGTCAACGATCCAATGTTGCAGACTTTTGGCCTGCTTCTTTGCGAAAATACCCTCAACATTTTTCTCCTCAGAAAAAAGCCAGTGACATGGGTAAAAGTAATTAGTTGTCTCAGCATCCTACATACATTATATGAGAAAAAGCAAAATTGGTCAACTGCAGACTCAATCCGAGGACCTGTTGGTACAGGGCGTGCGCAACTAGCCACCCCAACCTTGGGAATTTGTTGTCTCATATGAATACATATCTTTTATACAATCTTCCTTAAAGAATGTAACTTAATAAGATACAAGTTAAAAAAGATGGCTTAGGAACTCGAACAAGCGACCACATAAAGACCTGTAACCAATCCTTCCACTCCAATTAGAAAAATTTCATGTAATTTTATAAAATACTCAATTGTTAATTTTATACTATACATATTAAATAAAGAAATATACAAATATTTGTATAAGTCATTTAAAAAAGTTCGTATATAGTCAAATAAATGCTCATATAAGTAAAAAAAGATCACAATTTTACTAAAACTACTCATCCTTTAGAAAAAATTATGTTGGTTCAAGAAGTTGTTTTAACAAATATTGCGTGTTTCCTAAAAACATGTATTAACACAAAAATAGAAAATGTTATATCGGCATGTTATAAATATTATATACATAACAAGGAAATAACTTACTCAAAAATTGTCAAGTATTATTTTGAAATATTCATGTACTTAGTTTATGAATTATAAAAATGTTTGTATAATTAAAGAATATGAATATTTCTTAAATTATAATTCATAAATATTATTATTTTTTATTATAGAAACATTTGAAAAATTATACACATAATTTTATAACTCATAGGTATGTCGTTTAAAATAATGTTTGTATAATTAGAAATATTAATAATTTATAAAATAAAATGTTGATATGAATATTCAGTAGTGGTAATACTTAAGTTATGAGAAAAAAATTATAGGTCACAAATGAAAATTATACAGAAGTTGATGGTCATAAATATTTAGTAAATGTTTGTATTCAATATTTTGTATAATTTAAATATGAGCCACAAGTGTACAAAAATGTTTGTATTAATTAAACATTTTGAATGCTTTTATTTACTAACCATAATTTTTCTTGTATAATATTTATAGCATAGTAATATTTGAACATTATTTTATTACTTAATACATGTATTTTGCAAATATCTGAAAACCATTACCGCGTACAAAATGAGCCGCACTAACCGCAGTCAATGCCCAATGAGCGTCATTGTTATAAGATATTTAGGCTAGCTATCCAATATGTCTGTGGAAAATGTTGTGGCTGCAGTGGCTAGTACCTTCCTGTGCACGCTGCAGTCTTGTGTTCGACAGAGTGCAGGACTAATTTTTGTGATTATTTACACTTTGTACTACTGACAGGGGGGACCCAGCTCGCTGGGGCTTTCTTGTGAAAAAAATTCCAAGGGTATTTTCGCAAATTAACAGGGCACACGCCCTGCATCTTGCGTCCTCACATAAATCCATGCCACCCTGTCACGCCTAGTCAGCCCTGTGGGCGTATTCAATTGCATTTTGCACCGTATTTGCACAAGGAAGCCAAGTTGTTGCACCGATTCAATGTACACCACAAGATTTAGCACTAAAATGATTTTTCACGCCAAGTTCAAGCACCGGTGATGTAATTGACTCAAAAGAATTCTAAAACTTATGAATTTTTTGTGGTGAATTTTGACAAATATTTTTAAGTGTTTGTGAATTTTCATCATGAGATGACATTTGTGGAAGGCGTGGAAAAAAAGAAATCAATGCTCCAAAATGCTTTCAAAAAATAGCATTTTCGGAGCATCGATTTCGTTTTTTTGTCACGCCTTTCATAAATGTGATCTCATGATAAAAATTTACAAGCAGTTAGACATTTGTCAAGTTTACAAAAGAAAAAATACTTTTTTCATTTTACTGTTCATCCGAGCTCATTTGAGCTCGAGCCCAAATACTCCGCGTCCATAAATGAAACTACTTCATAGATGATACCTGCTGGACGATTCAAGCACGGTATTTAATCTACTCACTGCGTTGCACCTAGTCCTGGGTACTTATGGCCTGATTTGCATATGGCCTGATTTGCAGTATCGTCCAACAATCGGCACCTGAAACATGTCGTGTGCATAGCAGCACTTGGATATAAATGTGCGAGGGAGGGAAGATTTGAAAGAAATAGCAAGCACTACACTAAATAACAGTCTTTTTTTTTACGGAGAGTCTTTTTTTTTAAAGAAAGTTCGAGCTTTATTCATTAGAAATAATCATTACACCGTTTATGAGAATTGGTACAATTGCATTACGTGGTTCCTCAAACCAATCAGAAATGAATGAAAATCTAGCCAACTTGGCAAGTTCATGAGCAACTTTATTTGCTTCTCTATTACAATGCTCAAATCTAGAAATAGAAAAATCGCAAGCTAAGTGAAAACAGTCATCAAAAATTGCAGTTGCTGCCCCTGACGATCGTCCTCCTTCGTTCATGGTCTCGATCACCTCCATATTATCCGAGTTAATAATTATGCGATTACAACCCGTCCTTTGTGCAAGCGATAGGCCAAATTTTAACGCCAAAGCTTCAGCCATCAACACATCTGTACACCAGTCAATCTTACCATTTCCCCCACCGATGAACCTACCTTTGTCATCTCTTAAGACAACCCCGGTCGTACCCCTGAGAAGGTCGTGGTCAAAAGAAGCATCAACGTTAAGTTTAACAAATCCCGACGGGGGGTTAGACCATCCTCCTCTTTTCATGGAAGCCTTCGGCGAGGAGGCATTAACAAAATTGACAGTGAGAGCGCGTATCCCCATGGATATTTGTTGTGCATTCTGAGTAGTCTCATTGTCTACCAATTTGCGCCTTTCCCGTCACAAGTACCAGGCTGATATGGCAATCATGTCACGCACATTACGAGTGCCCATAATACATAGTTCCTGATCTGGTAATGAAAGTAAATATTCCAAGATTGCCTCACCCGCATAGTCTATTTTACAAGCTTTGTCGATAATATCGTCCATCCCTAGTCTTCTCCAGACTTCTTTTGCTCTGTCACATAGAAACAACAAATGTTTTGTGTCTTCTGGCCCAGATGAGCAGGCAGGACACTTAGGCGAGACTTTCACATGTCTATTAGCTAAAATAACACGACACGGAATAGTGTCGTGAAGTGTGCGCCAAATAAATATTTTAACCTTTGCTGGACAAGCAAGTTTCCAAATCCTCGCCCAAATTGGATTGGCCGTGGTACGTCCCATCCCATTGGTATGTCGTAACTTGTTCCCATATTGGTGGTCCCGTTCCACAAAGTAAGCAGACCGAACCGAAAAAATCCCTCTTCAGGTCAGTGTTCAACAAATCACCGTCAGGATAGTATTTGACTTTTAAAATAGTAGCACATAGAGAATCCAGATTCTCGAGAAGACGCCAAGCCTGTTTAGCAAGCATGGCCAAATTGAAACAATGAATATCCTGAAAACCCATTCCTCCTTGGTTCTTGGGTACACACATTTTCCACCAAGCCATCCAATGCATCCTCCTTTGGTTGTCCTCATCTCCCCACCAGAAATGCGCCATCGCGTCAATAATTCCTTTGCAATTTTTTTAGGAATTTTAAAGACCGACATTGCATAGGTGGGAATAGCTTGAACAACCACTTTAAGTAAGATCTCCTTTCCTCCCGCCGACAGAAGTTTTTCCTTCCAACCACTAATTCTATGAACAATACGATCGATTAAGTATTGGAAACAATCGGTTTTATCTAAACCCACATTGGCCGGCAGTCCTAAATATTTGTCATTCAAGGCCTCAGTCATTATATTGAGAACTGATTTTAATGTTTCCACACTTTGCAAATTTGCTTTCATAAGGATTAAAGAGTCATCAGCAAAAAGAAGGTTCGTAACAGATGGGGCATCTCTGCAAACCTTTACTCCTGAAATATTCCTATTTTCTTCCGCATGCATTAGTAAAGCTGTGAGACCCTCCGTGCATAACAAGAACAGTTAAGGAGACAACGGGTCTCCTTGCCTCAGACCCCTAGTAGGTTTAAAACTTTCACTTTCCTCCGCATTAAACTGAATACGATATTCAACAGTAGAAACACACTCCATAATAAAATTTACCCACACGTCACGAAATCCAAGTTTGAGCATAATCTCCTTGAGAAAAGGCCATTCAACCTGGTCATAAGCTTTATGCATATTCAATTTTATCGCACATAATCCTTCTTTGCCTGCTCTCTTTTTCTTGATGGTGTGGAAGCATTCGTATGCCACCAATATGTTGTCCGTAATAAGTCTTCCAGGCACGAATGCGCTTTGAGTTGGGCTAATAATATCTGGTAGGAACACCTTTAGGCGAGAGGCAATCATTTTTGCAATAATTTTATACACCACATTGCACAGACTAATTGGTCTAAACTGGATTACCTTCTCCGGAGAATTGACTTTTGGTATCATCACAATCGCAGTATCATTCCAACCAGATGGGATAGTGCAAGTGTTACTGCTTTCAAAACCTCCTCGATCAGATCATCTCCTAACATTGGCCAGAACCTTTTATAGAAAATAGCATGGAGCCCATCAGGCCCTAGGGCTTTCAAATCCCCAATGTCGAACAAGGCTTTACGAACATCATCAACCGTATACGGAGAAAGGAGGGCATTTTTCATCTCAGTAGATACTCTCATCTTTACTAGTGATAACACATCCAGATTAGGTTGCTCGATCTCTGAGGTAAAAAGCCTTTTAAAATATTCTGTGATATGATCCTTCAATTCCGTATCTTGTCGCCAGACCCCAGTATCATCGAGAAGTTTTTTGATATTATTTCTCTTTTTCCTAGCAGTAGCTGCATTATGGAAGAAGGAAAATGATGGTAGTAAGAGAGATTAAATGATGGCCGTAAATGCATGTATGTTGCACGTAGTACATCAGCTAGCTGGTAGATGAGATGTTAGCTTTGCACTACGCACTCTGCCCCTCATATTTTTCTCACAACATGCCAATGCCATGGCAAAACACACGCTGGTATTTTGTGAAGAAAAAGAGTGTGGGATGCGGAGTGTGTTTCAAGCTACTTGAATTCAAGGTATATCATTGAAAAGACAACGCGTTATAGCATTCGGAGCAATGCCTCGCTAAATGAAATCAATGTACAATCATCCGCTGTATGATAGCTTCACTATAGCAGATTTTAAGGGTTGCGCTATTTTGTCACCGCATGCTATTTTTCCTTGAGGTATATGCATGCACTCGAGATATAGAAGAACCTATAAGACCAAAGAGAAACATACTAGAAGCGCCATGGGCTGCATATCAGTATGTAAAGTAGAGGTGAGTACTTGAGAAATGGTTATGTGTTTTGTTATAATATGATCGGGAAAAAGCAAAGATAACTGTTCTAGTATCAAAGAAGCACCGGTGTTTTCATAGGTGCAGTTTGGCAATGCTAGTACATACTCTACTTGTATACTTGTCTAGACATGAATGACAATTCATCAATATGTTTGCAGGTACTTTAAGATACATATGAAGTGGATTGTCACAAAACCATCCAGATCGGGCAGGCTTTAATTTTCAAAGTAGATAAATTTTGAAGACATTAAGATACTAAGTGAAAAATTTCAAGCAAAAAGAAAGGCGCAATCCTTAGATTTTAAAGCAGCAAATTACATCAGCAGATTACAAGGCCTTATCAATTCAGGAAAGGCCCATGTCAATACAAATACATCATGACTCACAGGTGGTTATCAACAACATTTCAGATGTAGTATATGTAACACAAATTTACATTAATCTAAAAAGTGTAAATCAACATAGAACTTCAATAGATGAATCTATCATCGACATGGTTTGACATATTAGAGTGATTTTTCTCTCCGGATATGAGTGGAATCATCAGTCGGTTTGGCTTCATATGAATCAATAATGCCATCAAGCTCCTTTGCCATCAAAAAATATGGTTGCATGATCATTAAGGTCAACACATTGAACAAAAAGAACATTGCTGAAGAGACACAAAGCAAGTATTCCCCTCTGAAGAACATATTAAAATTTCAAATACCACACGAAGGCAAACAAGTTTAATTTTGCATGAATACCAAGTTGGTTTCCATGGACACGCCATTTTATTCTATTGGATACCGAATCAAATACATTTTGCATCTCTGGTGAAAATTGCGACCCTAGACTAATCTAATTCACTTATTTTTGTAAAGAGAGCAAATTTAGGCAAGCCACATAGAGATAAAATACCAACCACTTAGGAGGAGAAAAGAGTGTTCCTCCATATAAAGGTTGTTTCACAAATAGTAGAAAGACATACCAAGTGTCCAGCATATAGTCTATAGAGATAATTTGGTGATTTGAATAGTTAGATATGTGCAAAGATGCAACAACTATTCTAACAATACAAAACTGAACCATAAATGGGCTAGATGTCAACATTTTAGTTTGGCTGGCGTCACATTTTACTAATTGGTTCAAAATATGAATTTTATTTTTTTTCTTCAAAAAATTGAAGCCAGGGGAGGAACTCAATTCCAAAAGTGCATTTTATTTTTTATCTATATTACATACTTAGTAGGTAATTTGAACTCCGAAACCCTCTTTCCTTTTTTGTTGGTATTCCTCAGAGGCATAGAGCCCCGGCACAGCTATACTCCCACAACCCTACTAGTCATACCCTCCTCGGCCTATACCTATACAACCCGGACATAAAACCTTCTTATACTTGCGCTCTGCTAACCCTAACCACGTACACACTTAATCCTAGGCCTGGTATTAATTGCTTTACTGTCCTTGTACTTCTATCTGGTGATGATCATGCAAAGGTCCGCATTTTTAAACCAGTTGAATTCTCCATCACTGAGTGGTATGGGACTAAAAAGAATTCCAGTTTTTAGTTCAATTGCAATTACCCAAGTGGACATCGCCTGACGGCATATTGGGACTAAAATAATTTTTAGTGCTATGATTTTATTTTTGAAATTACACAAATATCTTTTTTTAACTTTGTATTAAAAAATTTAAAAATACCACGATTTTTGGAAATGTGTGATTTTTAATGGTACGAACATTTTATAGAAAAATTGCGTGTACAAAATTTTCAAACTACATTAACATGTTCTAAATTAGCATTGAACATTTTATTTTCTTTAAGTAAATTAAGTTTTGAGATATATGTATTTAATTTTTTTCAACGTATAAAGCAAAAATAGAAAAGAAAAAACAAACAGAAAATAAAGCTTTGTTTTGTGGCTATACATACATGATACATGTGTGCTTTTGGAGCTCACTAGGTAATTGCCCGTGCGTTGCACCGGGGGCATGAATATCCAATTGGTTTCACATTAATTGTTTTTTGTTTAGGATCCTCATGCACATCAAATAGCATTGTTGATTTTTTTTAACCTACAAATCATCCTACTTCTTTGTCCTCCCGTATTCTTTGTCTCCTGGTACATCCGGTTTACAATCATTCAACCCTTCGACAATACCAAGGTATGTTGCGAACAGGCAAGCGCCAAGTCAACATGCTGATTACTGTAAAAATACATCAGATTGACGTTCCTTAAAGTTTGGCATCAAATAAAAAAATATAGAAATAAATAGAAATGTAGAAAAATAAACCTTCTAAAATGTGTGGTACGTGGTTTGCATGCAGACATTCTTATATGTCTAAGTTTTTCAACATAAGTAAGATTCATTGTGCATTAAGCATCAAATATATCAAAACTGAAGTTGGGTGGATGGATGTGTAATTGATCCTGTGTTCCATAGATCAAAAATATTCGACGAAGCAGCGTCCGCTCATTGGCCGTGTTATTTAGGCCGTTCACATCAATCAACCGCATGGCGAAAATATTGTAGTGAAGCCCTCTATGTTGAACCCCACAGTTTCGAATCTACACCTTGGCACTCAATAGCAAAGCCGACGACTGAATTTGCATTGTAGAAAACAACATCATTTACTAATTTTTCTCCTTAAAAAAAATCGAAATCAACAATAAAAACTCTTGCAGCAGCCCAATCTAAGTTAATTTGTCTGGTAGAGAAGTACCTGTTGCCGAGAACATGAGTGACGCCACACCCAGCAGAGCGGCTTGATGGGCGCCCAGCAGCTACAGCTCGGCGTAACCACTTTGGCGAACAGGCTGTCCAGGGCGAGTGTTTGACTTTGATCGGGCACCACTAATGTGCTGATGATTTAAGGCAACACCCATTCATCATTCATATACTTGCATCTACTCCAACATATGACATGTCAGGCCTGCACTGCTAGGGCATATGATAGGTGTGTTCTTGTAATTCATTCAGTGAAAACAACAAGAAAAATTGAAACGTGAAATCAATACTGGCTGGACAATTTCCAACGGAGAAGAAAACCCACATCCGCACTCACACACGTCAGTAACCAGGACTCGCCCTCGTCCTTCCTGTACGAGACCGTGGAGGAGGGGCTACGGAGCACGTGTGTAGCACAACACCATGATGGCTGAGGAGCACGAGTCCATATCAATGAAGGGTGGGATACGAGAAAGCAAGTGTTGGCGAAGCGCGACCTTGGAGGTCGAGCGGCGGCCGAGGAGCTAAGGAGGTTGAGTGGCGGAAGAGGAGGCAAGGAGTTCAAGGCACGACGGTGGAGGTCTAGCGACGGCCGGGGAGCCAAGGAGCGGCGGTCGTCGAGGTCGAGCGGCGGCCGAGGCTGGGGCTGGGCGAAACCCTAGCGTCACCCGTTTGAGGCCGTGAGGAAGGAGTGCGTGTGCTTGTGCGTAGCCTGGCTCGCTCGGCTGGGCTTTGTCCTTTGGCCCATGTGCGGACGATCTAGGAGCGACGAGCGGAAATCTGCGTCAGACGAACGTAAGAGGAGAAACGGAACATTGCGTTTTTTTAGGTAGTAGAGATAGAGATAGAGATATATAGGGAGCGCCAGAGAGGCAACCCTAAGTTTCGTCATCGGCACAGACGAGACAAAGACGCGCCTGAGTGAGTTGAATGATGCGAGCTCCCATACAATGCCTTTAGGATTTAGTGCCCTGCAGCGAAATGGCGCTTGTGCGCGTGGCTAGATGGGCCGCATCCCAATAGCATCCCCAATACTGGTTACAATTGACCTAGACATTGACCATCGACTTTCTTTATTTTTTTTACAAAAGTTAGAAAGTTCACGGATTCAAAAAAAGTTCAAGTATTTTTAAAACTGTTCATGAATATGAAAAAGTTCATGAATTCAAATAAAGTTCATGAATTTTAAAAAAGTTTTCTGATTCAAAAACTATTTGTGAATTTGAGAAAAAATTGTGAATTTTAAAATTTTCATTAAATGGGGAAAGTCACAAATTTGAAAAAACTTCATGAATTTCAGAAAAAACTTCACAAACTTCAAAACAATTCATGAATTTAAATTTGTTTTCCGTAAGGTTTTAAAAAGTCAATGAGTTTCTTTCCCAGATTTGAAAAATGTTCACAAATTTGAAATAGAAAAAACATAAAATACAAAGAGGAAAAACAGAAATTGAAAACCAGATGAAAACGGACAAAACCAGGCAGAACAAATGTCAGGACCCCGACTCAATGCCACATCGATCTATCATGTAACACCTCATATCACTTTGCGGCCTCACGCACGGTATTCCCACGGGTGTCGCCTTACCTTTGCCCGAGGCCGTTTGCGCCTTTTGGCACACGTATATGACAGTGTCGCTAGCATCCATATGATAAGGAGCCCGGGCTGACATGGCTAGTCGTAAACCCAAAGTGGCACAGACTTACAGGGACAGGCATCCATGACCCAGCATCGAACGTGTCGGTCATCAGCGAGTGAAACCAGGCTGTAGCACTGGGCTAGCAGGACTCCGGTGAACCGGGCTATAGCGGGCTAACAGGACTCCGGTATTCATCGCGTGACATTTCCCCGAAGGGACAGACACAGGAACGAAGAAGGACACATGCCGGCCAGCCTAAGTGTTCCGGAGCAGTAGCAAGCTACCATGGCTCGGTGGAAACACTAGGAGACATTTCCCCGTAAGAGAGGCTACTAAAAATAAACAACTAGATGGTCAGATCCCACACATACCAAGCATTTCAATAACATACACACAATATGCTCGATATGTGCAAATACAACATGGCATCACAACATGACTCTACGACTCAAGTAATTATTCAATAGGCTCCGAGGAGCGAGATATTACAAACAGGGGTCTCACGACCCAACATTCAGAGCATACAAATCAAAACACAAGCGGAAGCTATCATGTCTGAGTACAGACATCTATAAATGAAAAAGGCTGAGAAGCCTGACTATCTACCAAATCCTGCTGAGGCACAAGATCGTAGCTGAGGTAACAAGCTAAACGTCGAAGTCCACGTGGAACTACTAGTGAGACTGAAGTCTCTCTGCAAAAACATAAAATAGGCAAACGTGAGTACAAATGTACCCAGCAAGACTTACATCAGAACTAACTACATATGCATCATTTTCAACAAGGGGATGGTGGGATTTAACTGCAGCAAGCCAGCTTTGACTCGGTGGCTATCCTAAACTACGACTGCAAGCGACTCTTTTGAGGTGGCGCACACGAGTCCACATATTCACCATATCAATACACCACTATGGATCCGCTTCTGTCTCCCTACGAGAACGCCATCCATAGCACTCATGCTTATCTTGCGTATTTTAGAGTATCCACTTTCACTTGTCTATGAACTGATATAAGCAACCCAGAAGTCCTTTACCGAGGACACGGCTATTCGAATAGATGATGTTAACCCTGCAGGGGTGTACTTCTTCATACATGTTTCCACCACTTAGCGTCTGCACACGACATGTGCTCGGCAGACTTCAAGCGAAAGCCGACGTGGGTGTAGACCACGACCTACCTAAACACTCAAGTCTCTAGTCCAGGTTTATCGCCTATTCGGGTTCCATCCATGAGGAGATCCGGCCGGAGTTTCGCTCACAGCCCCAAACGATGTGAACAGGGTTCCCGAGATACCAAACGGGCATCCGGTACACCGTGCCACGTACCTACCGCATCACAGCCCACCCCTACGGTCAGCGCTGTCCACGGCCTCCAGTAGGCTACAAACACCAGAAACTACTTGCAACTCCTGGACAGAGAGCTAGGGTGAATAAGAAGTCGAGCGGGGTCATATTTCAGGGCCCAATGCATGGTAGTAGCTGAATCATGGATCACAAACACAGAACTCAGTTCCTGAGGACGGCTGCAATGAGACAACCCACCATGTACTCCTACATGGCCTCTCACCGCTACGTTTACCAAAACGTATTCACACACTTAGCTCACACACAGTAGGACATGTTCACACACCTCTGATTCATCCCCGATGAACCAGACCTGACTCAACTCTAAGCAGTAGCAGGCGTGACAAACAAACATGAATGAGTAGGCACAACAGGGCTCAAACAATTCCTACTCATGCTAGTGGGTTTCATCTATTTACTGTGGCAATGACAGGTCATGCAAAGGATAAAGGGGTTCAACTACCGCAACAGGTAACAGATGAATCGATGTTGTCCTAATGCAGTAAAAGAGAGCAGGAGCGGGAGAGTGGGATTTTATCGGAATGAACAAGGGGGTTTTGCTTGCCTGGCACTTCTGAAGATAACATTGAGTCTTCATCAGTGTCAACAATCACATCATCGGTATCACGTCTATCGAGAGGGGACAAATACCGGCAACACAGAAGGGAACACAATCAATGCAATGCACAGTATGATGCATGCTCGTGACATGGCAATATGAATGTGTTTTGAGCTAATGCAACTAGCAACAGATTACATGAAGTTGGTTTGAATACAAGATTCAAATTCAAACTCCATATGTGATTATTCAAATGCCATTTAATTGATTTGTGCTAAACAGCAGCTATAAGTTGTTCTAACATGCATGAAAGTGGTACAGATGGATTCCTTGAATTTTTCTGATAATTTTTCATATATAATTTATTTAATTTGGAGTTACGGTTAATTTTCTATGATTTTTAGAAGTTTTAGGCATTTTCTGGAATTTCCTGAATAATATTAAATCCAGAAATGATTATGGCGTCAGCACCACGTCACAGTGACGTCAGCAGGGTCAACTGGGTTGGCTCGGGTCAAACCTGACCAGTGGGGCCCACTGGTCAGTGACTACGGCTAATCCTAATATAACTTAAACCTAACCTAGTTTAATTAGTCGGCCCGGGCCCGCATGTCAGTGAGTCAGTGGCTTAATTAAACTTAGTTATTAACTTAACCAAAGGTTAGCAGGGGACGGGCCCACACGTCAGTGACCCAGGGGGGTCAAATCCCTGGTCAACCCGGCTAATCCACCGGCGTCTAACCGCCGGCAACGACCAGACGCGGCGGTGGCTCGCCGGAATGGCTGCTCCGGCGCCCATTCGACGCGCGGAGGGGTTCTACAGGGAGCTCGAGCTCGTGCGCATCCAATGGAGCAAGCCAGAGGAGTTGGGGTTGGCTGTGGCGTCGGCAGCGGCGAGGGAGGCGGCGGCCGGAGTTCGGCCAACGACGGGTTAGGCGATGCAGGGCGCTAGGGGAGGCGTTGGTGCGTGCTACGTGCTCCTGGTGAGGTGTGGAGCACGGTGGTGTGCCCGGCTTCGAGCCACAGTGGCTCTGGCCACGACGGCGACGAGGCACGGCGGCGGCGAGCTTCGGCCGTGGTGGAAGATGGAGCTAGGGGACGAAATCAAGTGCGCGGAGTGAGGGGAAGAGAAGAGGAGCTCACGGGGAGTCGGACGAGACGCTAAGTGGGCTCGGGGACGTCCTGTCGGCGGTGAATCGAACGGCGGCGATCGCCGGCCGTGGCGATGAAGACGACGATGCTCCGGTCGACTGGGGCCTCCTCTGGTCGCGTGCGTCAGTGTGCAGCTCCATGGGGTCGGGACGGAGCTCCTGAGCTCATCGGAAGGGCGAGGGGTGGCTGGTGGCTATGGATGCGACGGCGGCGCCCTCCGGTGGCTCTCGGTGGTGCTCCAAGTCGAGAGAGGGAGAGAGCCAGAGCGAGCAGAGAGAGGGATAGCGGTCGGGGACGACTCCGTGGCGTCGCTAGAGGGCTCGGGGAGGAAGCGGGAGGTGGCCAGGGGAAGCAGGAGGTGGCGCGCGCAGCGGCGTCACGGTGTCTGTCCTCCTGGCAGGGAGGAAGACGACAGGGGGGGTGGAGATGGGCTGGGCTGGCCAGGTGGGCCTGGTGGGCTGCAGAGGTAAGTCCAGGTGAGATTTCTCTCCTGTGTCTTTTATTTCTGTTTTTTTATTTTCTGTAGTTTGTTTTGATTTAGTTTTAGACACTAAATCATTTTAATAAATTCTGTAGGGTTTTATGTGGCTTGCTAAAATATATACAAAGCCACTCACAACTTCCAGAATTATTTGGAGTCATATTTAATATATATTAAATACAAATCCAAAGCAAATAGTTATTGGATTAATTCAAATGGCCCAAAATAATTAACTCTGAGATACCACAAATATTGTTTTGAGTTTTACCTCTTTGCAATATTTTCAGAGACTAAGAGGAACATTTTTTTGGACTTCTTTGAGGAGATTTTAATGTTGATCATTTTTAGAAGGTTTCTGAGGCTTTGAAAATTCCTCAATTCAAATTTCATTTGAAATAAAACATGATGCTCACATGAGGTCTAGCCTAGTGCATTACCAGAAGCTAGGGATGTGACAACTCACCCCCACTAAACAAGAATCTCGTCTCGAGATTCAAGCGTAGGGTAAGGTGAAGGGGTAACGCGGACTAGTATAATCTTCACGATCCAGGTTGCACTTCATAGGAACGTTGGTTCGATCACCATTATTGTCTTGAAGTTTTGCTCTGAGAAATCCTGCCAACATGACCTGGAGAGAAGGAGACTCTAGAAGGGTCGATCTCCTCGAAGATCGAACAACTCAGGATTAACTCACGGAATGAGACATAGAACCATCTCTCGGGTTGAGACACGAGATACACATCAAGAGGGGTGGAAAGAAACGGATGACGAAGGTTGACTAGGTAGACAACAATTCCACACCTAAGAAGGTGGTAAACGATTGTCAACGTAGCGAGGAGTTGAGTTGCCATGATACCACGACGAAACATCCTGGAGGAGGGTGATTCGTAGATTATTATCTTAAGTGGCAAAAAGAATTACCTTTGATATAGAGATCATTGAGACTCTCTATATCAGCCTAAGGCAAATCACAGCAATCGATTGGCGGGGGTCGGTAGAATGGCATACTCGGACTTGGATGATGTGGATTACCTTGTTGAAGACAACGTAATGGATGAATTTTCTTATCACCGGAAATGGAAGAGACCCATGGTAGAATGGCCCATTGGCGGTGCAAGCTGGGAACAAAATGCAAATGATGGGAATGATTCTGGTAACTGAGGAAGAACCCAACAATAAAGAGTGAATTCACTGGTTGAAAAGGTCATAGCATTGCCGAGGAAACCGAGAGGAATCCCAGTTAGAGCCGATGATAACACGTAGCGCTTGCGTGCTCTCAAGAACTTGAGCATTTCCATATTCATCAGGATTTTACCAATATCCGTGTCAAGGATCCTGGCAACACAACTTGCTACCATGATGAATGATGATGGATGATGCAGATGCAAAGGAAGATAACACCTTCTCAGATTTCACCTTAGCGAAGCCAAGGAACAAAATCTGGATGATCGACCAAGAGACATTTAGCACTCCGCTTCTAATGTTCTCCTTGATGTGCTAGCGTAATCCACCCATAGATATGGTTTATATCTAGAACATCAAGTAAAAGGTCGGCTTCGGAATCTCAAAATTCCATAGGGCAACTAGGGAGTAAATCCTACGAAATCCCTATGGGGAGGTGGCCAACTTCCTCAATCAAGATACTACAATAATGGATCTTCCGGCTGGGTGTGTTGGCCACGACATCCACTTTACCGGTTATAGAGGGACCAATATTATAGTTCTTGGGAAATGCTCCAACCATCATATCTGCCTGAGAATCAGATCTGGTTGGTGTCAGGATATTCTAGACTCATCGAGTCTGGGAAGAAAAACGAAAGTTTGCAACACAAATCGACGAGATGACGTTGCGAGATTCTCGGGGAATGAACTACGATAGTAAGCTCCAGAACATGAGCTAGTTCTGCTACAAACATGTGAACACGTTGTCCCAGACAAGCATGACCACGTGGTAGTCTTATAATAAAACACTACCGAGTTCAGGTGGGGAACCATCAACGAGGATATCAAAATCCTTGCATAAGGCATGCTCTTAAGAAGGAACTTCTTCTCCTTGAACAAATCAATCAGTGGCTTGGTGTGCTCGGAACACATATGGAATGAAGGTTGCAAGTCTCCAGACCACAGAATACTTCGCACGTATGCATGACTGACTTGGGATGATTCCAGAGGAAGCAAAACTAATTTTCTCAAATCCACGGCGGCAACTTTCACCAAATGCACGTGTATAAGAGGAAGTCACTCCTTTCATCAAACAAATACTTCATGAGCTAGCATGAAGATAATGCTTTCAAAAGTTTCCAACACTAGCTTAATGTTCAACAAAATCATGGAGGAGATAAGGATGTTGTCAATGGGCTCAACAACAATTCATCTAGGTTTCCTTTTAAAAGGAATTCCATTGTTAAGTGAACACGGTGATAGCATTGGTCAGACCAAAGACGTAATGGTGTATGCTCGAGGGATCAACCACGAACAAGACAACATTACGAGCATCGTTGGTACTGATTGATTGGACGATAGCCCACACTCAAATCAAAGAATTGATAAGACAATAGGTCCAGCTACTGATCACAGGGACCAATCAATGAAGATATCATCTTTCTTCAACACACACTACACAAGAATATCCCTTTGGAACAAACTAAGTTAGGCAAGCTTTTATCTTCCAATTCTCCAAGTTGTTGTCTAGCTTAACCGACTAGCTCAGGGATATCCAACACAGATTCTTGGAGAAAGGGTGGTTCACAAGAAACCAACTTGATCACGAGCTCAACATAACAGTCAGGGGACAACCTGGTAATACTTCCGAGAAGATATTCGGAAAATCATGAACCACCGGTATGTTACTAAGCTTGAGAACAATCTTGCTTTTGAGGGCAAGATGACATGATCAAATGAGTGAGGACTTGAAATAATTCCTAACTCATTGGTCGAGGAGTGCACCAGAAAGATGGACAAGGTAGCACGATCAATCTTAGAATGATGATTCACTAACCAACATGCTAAGAATGAAATTATTATCCTTTAACTACCAAGCAACGAGGTTGCTGGGAGTATTGATTTCACACATCACAATTCATTTGTCGGTATTCCGGTTGCATCAACACGAGGGCCGAGGAATGACTAATGATGGTGAGAAGTATCACTATGTCAAAATTCATGAGAGTTGGTGCAGTTCTCATGACAATTCTGACATAAAGGGGGTAATACTCCAAGGTAGAACAGAGCAAAAGCTGGATTGGCATTTTGATCTGCGGAACACAACTTCTTTGACCCAATCCTGGATATGGAAGAGGTACTGGAGTTTGTTTTCCCCTAGTCATTCCGGAATAGAATGGCTTGATGGACCACAAGAGTAATAGGTATCGATGAACGATTGCACGCATACTCTTGACTATCAATTGATAAACGAGGGTCAGAAGACAACTAAAGAGGGACAACTCAAAGGAACATACGATTTTCTGAGTTGTGGATGCATGGTTCAGCATGTTGAACCAAGTTCAACATGTTTCCTCCGGATAACCCATGCAGAAAGGTAGAACTGGCAGAGCCACAATATATAATGGAGAAATCATCAAGAATAATCCTGTTGTGATATTTCAGTTCAACGAGGAACTTCTGCCATAAGTAGTTCATGGTATTTGGAAGAAGAGGATACCACGGACTTCAAGGACTACCGCAAAAGTTACTAATATCCTAAAGGCACTAGCAATTACTATCAACATGAAGTAGGTAGAGTGAATCTTGGGTTCAGAACCCAGGAGTAGAATACCTACTACTAAGTAGCATCACGGGATGCTTTCGAGAATGATGGCCAGAATCATCATACTGGGAACACAAATCATGGCGAAATTACTAGATGATCCCCTAAGACACCTAGGGTCATAATAATATCTCCAACATATATGTCAAGGCAATAGAATACCTCAACTCAACAATTAGTGTGATTGAGCTGGCATAAAGGAACATCGAAACCAGAGGGAAAGGATTTTTGCAAATGCATCAGACTATTTAGAAACCTGGGATGACTCGGACAGCATAACGGCTGTAAATGCTCAGAAAGATTTGAGACATTCACAAAAATGGTGGCATAACCACTCAGAAGCACAATATCAAGGTTTCGAGATCAACAATTAACATACGGAAGTAATAGGAACTGAAACGAGGCTTAAGTCCAACAATCTATAAGTCTACGGATTAGTAACACGCGATCCTGATAGAAAGAAGAGATAGCCTAGTTCTTAATCCCCGTAGGAAAGATAAGATGACTCAGATCAGAAGGGCATGAGGTATAAGGAGTAAAAGAGAGCCTTACGTTCCATCCCACAATCAATTCCCTTATATAACTAAGAATTTCTAGACTCAACTTCAACCAGTTTGGCTTGGTAATCCTACAGGCAGTCAAGCTCTGATACCAATGCTGTCAGGACCCCGACTCAATGCCACATCGATCTAGCATGTAACACCTCATATCACTTTGCGGCCTCACGCACGGTATTCCCACGGGTGTCGCCTTACCTTTGCCCGGGACCGTTTGCGCCTTTTGGCACACGTATATGACAGTGTCGCTAGCATCCATATGATAAGGAGCCCGGGCTGACATGGCTAGTCGTAAACCCAAAGTGGCACAGACTTACAGGGACAGGCATCCATGACCCAGCATCGAACGTGTCGGTCATCAGCAAGTGAAACCAGGCTGTAGCACTGGGCTAGCAGGACTCCGGTGAACCGGGATGTAGCGGGCTAACAGGACTCCGGTATTCATCGCGTGACATTTCCCCGAAGGGATAGACACAGGAACGAAGAAGGACACATGCCGGCCAGCCTAAGTGTTCCGGAGCAGTAGCAAGCTACCATGGCTCGGTGGAAACACTAGGAGACATTTCCCCGTAAGAGAGGCTACTAAAGATAAACAACTAGATGGTCAGATCCCACACATACCAAGCATTTCAATAACATACACACAATATGCTCGATATGTGCAAATACAACATGGCCTCACAACATGACTCTACGACTCAAGTAATTATTCAATAGGCTCCGAGGAGCGAGATATTACAAACAGGGGTCTCACGACCCAACATTCAGAGCATACAAATCAAAACACAAGCGGAAGCTATCATGTCTGAGTACAGACATCTATAAATGAAAAAGGCTGAGAAGCCTGACTATCTACCAAATCCTGCTGAGGCACAAGATCGTAGCTGAGGTAACAAGCTAAACGTCGAAGTCCACGTGGAACTACTAGTGAGACTGAAGTCTCTCTGCAAAAACATAAAATAGGCAAACGTGAGTACAAATGTACCCAGCAAGACTTACATCAGAACTAACTACATATGCATCATTTTCAACAAGGGGATGGTGGGGTTTAACTGCAGCAAGCCAGCTTTGACTCGGTGGCTATCCTAAACTACAACTGCAAGCGACTCTTTTGAGGTGGCGCACACGAGTCCACATATTCACCATATCAATACACCACTATGGATCCGCTTCCGTCTCCCTACGAGAACGCCATCCATAGCACTCACGCTTATCTTGCGTATTTTAGAGTATCCACTTTCACTTGTCTATGAACTGATATAAGCAACCCAGAAGTCCTTTACCGCGGACACGGCTATTCGAATAGATGATGTTAACCCTGCAGGGGTGTACTTCTTCATACATGTTTCCACCACTTAGCGTCTGCACACGACATGTGCTCGGCAGACTTCAAGCGAAAGCCGACGTGGATGTAGACCACGACCTACCTAAACACTCAAGTCTCTAGTCCAGGTTTATCGCCTATTCGGGTTCCATCCATGAGGAGATCCGGCCGGAGTTTCGCTCACAGCCCCAAACGATGTGAACAGGGTTCCCGAGATACCAAACGGGCATCCGGTACACCGTGCCACGTACCTACTGCATCACAGCCCACCCCTACGGTCAGCGCTGTCCACGGCCTCCAGTAGGCTACAAACACCAGAAACTACTTGCAACTCCTGGACAGAGAGCTAGGGTGAATAAGAAGTCGAGCGGGGTCATATTTCAGGGCCCAATGCATGGTAGTAGCTGAATCATGGATCACAAACACAGAACTCAGTTCCTGAGGACGGCTTCAATGAGACAACCCACCATGTACTCCTACATGGCCTCTCACCGCTACCTTTACCAAAACGTATTCACACACTTAGCTCACACACAGTAGGACATGTTCACACACCTCTGATTCATCCCCGATGAATCAGACCTGACTCAACTCTAAGCAGTAGCAGGCGTGACAAACAAACATGAATGAGTAGGCACAACAGGGCTCAAACAATTCCTACTCATGCTAGTGGGTTTCATCTATTTACTGTGGCAATGACAGGTCATGCAAAGGATAAAGGGGTTCAACTACCGCAACAGGTAACAGATGAATCGATGTTGTCCTAATGCAGTAAAAGAGAGCAGGAGCGGGAGAGTGGGATTTTATCGGAATGAACAAGGGGGTTTTGCTTGCCTGGCACTTCTGAAGATAACATTGAGTCTTCATCAGTGTCAACGATCACATCATCGGTATCACGTCTATCGAGAGGGGACAAATACCAGCAACACAGAAGGGAACACAATCAATGCAATGCACAGTATGATGCATGCTCATGACATGGCAATATGAATGTGTTTTGAGCTAATGCAACTAGCAACAGATTAAATGAAGTTGGTTTGAATACAAGATTCAAATTCAAACTCCATATGTGATTATTCAAATGCCATTTAATTGATTTGTGCTAAACAGCAGCTATAAGTTGTTCTAACATGCATGAAAGTGGTACAGATGGATTCCTTGAATTTTTCTGATAATTTTTCATATATAATTTATTTAATTTGGAGTTACGGTTAATTTTCTATGATTTTTAGAAGTTTTAGGCATTTTCTGGAATTTCCTGAATAATATTAAATCCAGAAATGATTATGGCGTCAGTACCACGTCACAGTGACGTCAGCAGGGTCAACTGGGCTGGCTCGGGTCAAACCTGACCAGTGGGGCCCACTGGTCAGTGACTACGGCTAATCCTAATATAACTTAAACCTAACCTAGTTTAATTAGTCGGCCCGGGCCCGCATGTCAGTGAGTCAGTGGCTTAATTAAACTTAGTTATTAACTTAACTAAAGGTTAGCAGGGGACGGGCCCACACGTCAGTGACCCAGGGGGGTCAAATCCCTGGTCAACCCGGCTAATCCACCGGCGTCTAACCGCCGGCAACGACCAGACGCGGCGGTGGCTCGCCGGAATGGCTGCTCCGGCGCCCATTCGACGCGCGGAGGGGTTCTACAGGGAGCTCGAGCTCGTGCGCATCCAATGGAGCAAGCCAGAGGAGTTGGGGTTGGCTGTGGCGTCGGCAGCGGCGAGGGAGGCGGCGGCCGGAGTTCGGCCAACGACGGGTTAGGCGATGCAGGGCGCTAGGGGAGGCGTTGGTGCGTGCTACGTGCTCCTGGTGAGGTGTGGAGCACGGTGGTGTGCCCGGCTTCGAGCCACAGTGGCTCTGGCCACGACGGCGACGAGGCACGGCGGCGGCGAGCTTCGGCCGTGGTGGAAGATGGAGCTAGGGGAC